>NW_026110556.1:0-22500 GCF_024679095.1 Eriocheir sinensis
GCCGCGACCGAATCAGGGTAACTACTCTTAAGTGGCACAAAAATGCTGCAGTAAGGCAGGAAGGTGTAACGCAGCAAGGGAGTTTTGGTAGGAAACAGGCGTCGCCACCACATGTGCCTTCCGTGAATGGCCAGTATCGCGATGAGGCGCAGAATCAATGACTATTGGCCGGAGCAGCCACAAATCAGTACGATGATCGGTTGAACTCGAGTAAAGGTCGGGTAGGAGACCAAGAGGTCACGGTGATGAGGGATAGTGGTTCCACCATTTGTACTCTGAGGCACAGCTTAGCTAGGAGCCATGAATTCACAGGCGAACGGAGAAAAATATGGCTGTTGAATAGCGCGCCGGTGATAGCTCCTGAAGTCAAGATAAAAGTCAAGTCACCCTATTACACAGGCTGGATCATGGCGGTGACACTCGAAACACCGTTCTATGATTTAGTGATTGGCAACATTCCCGGAGTTACTAACGGGGTGGGTAAGAATGTAGTAATTCAAACACCTAACGCGGTGTTGGATCCAGAGGATTTTGGGGAAAGTGAAAGGCTACAAGGTAAAGGTGAGCCTCAGATTAGCGCAGCAGTACTGACACGATCAGCTGCTAAGCGTAAGAGTACTGTTAGGCCTCTCATGGTTACATCTCCTGGAGATCTAACTAACAGCGAGGACGTAAGGAAGGAGGTGGAAAGTGACGCCACCCTGCAGGGCGTGCGCAAACGTCTGCAGGAAAAGTGTCATTCAGCTGAACGACAACCGCGTCAGATTTATCAAGCAGCGTGGCTTGATATATAGGCAGATTATCTCTCCCTCTGGTGAAAAGAAATTGCAGTTAGATGTGCCTGCGAAATACAGAGAGGCTGTACTCAAGTTAGGTCATAGCACTACTCTAGGCGGTCACATGGGAAGAGCCAAGACTCTCGCTCGCGTACAAGCACATTTTTACTTGGGATCTTGGGACCTCAGATTCAGCTGAATCGAGGAACCAAGTGACGAAAGTGTGCAGATTAGGTGGCATCGAGGATGGTTGGCGGTGCACCCCGCCATCCGGCCATATGTTTTTCGAGCAGATAGGAGCTGTCATAAAAGGAAGGTGGCGGAGTCGTAAATGCAACCCTGAAAAAGCTGGCTTGGTCCGAGGGTTTTGCGGCATGCTTAAAATTTAAGTTTATATAATAAGCTACACCATTTTACAACTACCTACATCTACCCCACGTCTGTCCCACCTACGCTGTGTGTACATACATAACACCACTTACATATTGTGAATAAATGTGGCGAAGTTCGCCAAGCCCGCTCTAACAGGTAATGGCGCCTCGCTAGGGAGTTTTCCCTCTAGTTTGAGTATTAACGTAAATGTTGAGGTTTTTCACTCACAGGTGAACCGTCATTTACCTGAGCAGAGGTTAACTTACATACACCAGAGTATGAGAGGCTGCGTGAAAAGTGTGAGAACGTGCTGTCAGGAACATGCTAATTACTATAGGAGCAGAATATTCTGTAGGTGCAGGTGTAGGGCATGTTACCGTGTTGGCAACGTAGCGCAGTAAAAACTTTTCTCCTGGAGAAAAAGTTTTCTTAGATAGGGCCGAGATGTCATGAACTCCTCATTCCAAGAAATAGCCGAGTGGAATTTTCCATTTTCTTACTCTCCAACGGGTTATATGTACAGCAAGAGCAAGAGTGGGCGGAGCTTATTTAAATAATATTATTGCCTATTGCTGCCAATGCTGAAATATTTTGGGATGCATGACCCACTATTACTTAGTGCATGATGTTAGGTTATTAATAAATAATAACCCATAGCCGTAAGGGCATTAGTTTAAGTGTTATTCAGAGCAAGAGATATCAGTTGTGGCGAGTGCTGGCATCTTGACCGCCGGGCAAGCCAGGGCGCGCGACCCAGCGAACGTCCGGGTCAGTTCTTCCTGGGTGTGACCTCGATCGCGTCGGACGTGCTTCTCTACCTCCCGCTCCACGTTTTTCATCATGGTGGGTCTTCCTACCTCCTGCAGGCATCCACAAGTCACCGCGACTGTGTGCTTCAGGTCAGGAACCCCTAGGAGGTTACGAGAGGCGTGTTGCTGAGAGGTTACGAGAGGCGGCAGGAGGATTTCAGCGTGGGCGTGAGGCCACGTGGCATCCAGGCGGGCTTCAGGCGCGCCCATAAATATAGTGTTCTTGCCTAAGGTATTTTAAGAGAGTTAGCTAGGTAGCTGTGTACCTGAATGAATTAATTAGTCCTCATTTCCAGCAGAGTTTTCCTTGTTGTGTTAAATAAAATTAAGAGTACGATACAGCAGTTTTTTGCTTAGATTTAAAATTTTAATTTATTTATTTTTTATTTTTATTTTTTTTTTTTTGAGATCTTCAGAAGTGAGATATATATATATATATATATATATATATATATATATATATATATATATATATATATATATATATATATATATATATATATATTATATATATATATATATATATATATATATATATATATATATATATATATATATATATATATATATATATATATATATATATATATATATATATATATATATATATATATATATATATATATATATATATATATATATATATATATATATATATATATATATACTACACAACTGGACAGAGGAGAACCAATTTCGTTTGGAGAAGTTTATTGAGATTGTGATCTTGAAAGAGTTTGTCGTTGGCAGGAGAAAATACTGACAAAGAAGGCTCTTTTATTAATTGCCAGCGAAAGTGATAAAATAATAATGATGCTGGTTAAGTCCTGCCGTTTCGGTGAAACTTTCTCTGTTGCGATAGACATATCAAAAGCCTTCGATAGAGTCTGGCACCAGTCTTTGCTTTCTAAACTGCCCTCTTTCGGAGTCTATCCCTCTCTCTGTTCCTTTATCTCCAGTTTCCTTTCCGGCCGTTCTATCTCTGGGGTGGTAGACGGTCACTGCTCTTCCCCTAAACCTATCAACAATGGTGTTCCACAGGGCTCTGTCCTATCACCCACTCTCTTCCTGTTATTCATCAATGATCTTCTTTCCATAATAAACTCTCCTGTCCACTCATACGCCGACGACTCCACTCTGCATTATTCAACTTCTTTCAATAGAAGGCCATCCCAACAGGAAGTACACGACTCCAGACTGGAGGCTGCAGAACGCTTAACCTCAGACCGTGCTATCATTTCCGATTGGGGCAGAAGGAACCTTGTGTCCTTCAATGCCTCAAAAACTCAATTTCTCCACCTATCAACTCGACACAATCTTCCAAACACCTATCCCCTATTCTTCAACTGGAAACTTCACATCTCCTCTCTCGCTAAATCAGCTTCCTCGAGGTTGGGCGTTCTGTATCGTCTCCGCCAGTTCTTCTCCCCCGCGCACTTGCTATCCATATACAGGGGCCTTGTGCGCCCTCGTATGGAGTATGCATTTCACGTGTGGGGGGCTCCACGCACACAGCTCTTCTGGACAGAGTGGAGTCTAAGGCTCTTCGTCTCATCAGCTCTCCTCCTCCTACTGATAGTCTTCTACTTCTTAAATTCCGTCGCGATGTTGCCTCTTTCTATCTTCTATCGATATTTCCACTCTGACTGCTCTTCTGAACTTGCTAACTGCATGCCTCCCCCCCTCCCGTGGCCCCGCTGCACACGACTATCTACTCATGCTCATCCCTATACTGTCCAAACCCCTTATGCAAGAGTTAACCAACATCTTCACTCTTTCATCCGTCACGCTGGTAAACTCTGGAACAATCTTCCTTCATCTGTATTTCCTCCTGCCTACGACTTGAACTCTTTCAAGAGGAAGGTATCAGGACACCTCTCCTCCCGAAATTGACGTTTCTTTCGGCCACCTCTTTTGATTCTTCTTTGGGGAGCAGCGAGTAGCGGGCTTTTATTTATTATTGTTTCCTTTTTTGTGTGCCCTTGAGCTGTCTCCTTTGTTGTAAAAAAAAAAAAGGGAACTGGAAGAGTGCAAGAGTAGAAAATCGTATGAAGCGGGGCCACGGGAAGGCTGAAGACATAAATATTTTAGGGTTGAAAAGCAAAAAATGGTAATAGAAGCAAAGAAAGAGAAAGAAAATAAGAATCGCACAAAGCAAAGAATGAATACGCATACAAGAAGCCGAAGCAGGAGACAGTTGACGCAGGTTAGGGATTCTGCTTAAACTCACCCCTGGCTTTGATCCTCTCGTACTCATCATGCATATCCCACTGCGTCGCCCAGCTGCCCGTCTCCTGTTGGAGGAAGGCAGGAAGGAGCAAATATGATAAAGACAAGGCCAATAGTGTGTTGAATAAGGAAGTAAAGAATAGGCGATGATATTTTTTTCTCACATTTAACAAAATTTATAGAAAAAAATTCATTATAATATTTTTAAATTAAAATAATAATGAAAACATCTTTAACGTCTTTTACTAACTAACTTATGAGGAGCATACGCATGGGGGCGCGTCGCTTCACTCACTCGCCGTCCATACTCCCGGCTGTCCCCCCCGAGTAAGCTCCACGCAGCTGCCCTGTCCATCCCAAGTCTCCCTCGTCTTTATCGTCTTTTACTAACTAAATTATGAGGAGCATACGCCCGGGGGCGCGTCGCTTCACTCACTCGCCGTCCATACTCCCGGCTGTCCCCCCCGAGTAAGCTCCCACGCAGCTGCCGTGTCTATCCCAAGTCCCTCCCGTCATGATCGGCTGACTTGCCTAAATCTATCAACTGTGGTGTTCCACAGGGTTCTGTCCTATCACCCACTCTCTTCCTGTTATTCATCAATGATCTTCTTTCCATAACAAACTGTCCTATCCACTCATACGCTGATGACTCCACTCTGCATTATTCAAATTCTTTCAACAGAAGACCCTCTCAACAGGAATTACAAGACTCCAGACTGGAGGCTGCTGAACGCTTAACCTCAGACCTTGCTATCATTTCCGTTTGGGGTAAAAGGAACCTTGTATCCTTCAATGCCTCAAAAACCCAATTTCCCCACCTATCAACTCGACACAATCTATCAAAAACCTATCCCCTATTCCTCGACAACACCCAGCTGTCACCTTTTCAACACTAAATATCCTCGTTCTATCCTTAGCTCAAAATCTCAATTGGAAACTTCACATCTCCTCTCTTACTAGATCAGCTTCCTCGAGATTGGGCGTTCTGTATCGTCTCCGCCAGTTCTTCCCCCCTCGTACAGATGCTTTCCATATATAGGGGCCTTGTTCGCCCTCGTATGGAGTATGCATTTCACGTGTGGGGGGCTCCACTCACACAGCTCTTCTGGACAGAGTGGAGTCTAAGGCTCTTCGTCTCATCAGCTCTCCTCCTCTTACTGACAGCCTTCTACCTCTTAAATTCCGCCGCCATGTTGCTTCTCTTTCTATCTTCTATCGATATTTTCATGCTGACTGCTCTTTTAAACTTACTAACTGCATGCCTCCCCCCCCTCCCGCGGCCCCGCTGCACACGACTTTCTACTCATGCTCATCCCTATACCAGCATCTCAATTCTTTCATCCCCTTCACTGGTAAACTTTGGAACAGTCTTCCTTCGTCTGTATTTCCTCCTGCCTATGACTTGACTTCTTCCAAGAAGAGTGTATCAAGACACCTCTCCACCCGAAATTGACCTCTCTTTTGATTACTCTTTACTTTTTACTTTTGTAGGAGCGGCGAGTGGCGGGCTTCTTTTTGTACTCTTTTTGTTGCCCTTGAGCCGCATCCTTTGATGTAAAAAAAAAATAAAGCCATGAGTTTCGAGGGTGTCTCCTCTACTCATGGTTGTCTCGTACAGAAACAACCCTGTGAGCAGGATCGACGTCCACTTGCCCATATAGCCGGAGTTGGCGTTCACGGACTAATCTGGTAACAGGCCTCGATTAAGTTTCACGTAGTCGCTAGTTCGACACGAAGCCATTCCAGCGATACCCAATGATCCTGCGAAGGCATTTGGTACCAAAAGCATCGACACGCCTCTTCAAGTACTTTTTTCAGTGTTCATGTCTCACAGCCATACAGTAAGACAGGAGCAGGAGAGCACATCTCCGCCTGCATAAATATCGACAACGCCATATACTCGTATTGAGCGAGTCCATAACACCGTGGGCCAGTAAAATCTGTCGAGTGAGTTCCTGGTGGGACCCAACATTGTTGTGCACTACGCTACCAAGGTATGTGAAGCTTTTTGGGACCTCGACATTTTCACTACATACGTTAACAGACTGAATTGTCATCCAGCAAGCCTCCAAACGAGTGGACTTCGGTTTTGCCCCAGAAAACCTTCAGTCTCAAAGGCTTCGTCTTCTCATGCAGTACTTCGAGAGCCATCACCATAACCTCCAGCGATTCCGCGATTCTGCATCATCAGCAAAAACAAGATCAGTGACCTTGATGGCAGCAACAGATGCTCTGCAACGACTTTGATCAGCAACTTTGCCTAATACCCAGCCCATGGAAGTGTTGAAAAGTGATGTAGCAGTGACGCACCTCTGCCTCACTCCTGAATCAACAGGGAAGAAGCCGGAAACGCCTCTCCCACACTTCACAGCACTCTCAGTCCCAGAGTAAAGGCCAGTCATCAGGTCAATAATCCTTGCAGGAATCCCAGGGATCCGCAGAATATCCCAGAGTGCCTCACAATGCACTGAGTCAGAAGCCTTCTTGAGATCGACATAGGCTGCGAGCAACCCCTGTCGAAACTTGCGTCGGCGTTCCACGAGGACGCGAAGTGCTAGGATCCGGTCAATTGTTGAGGCCGGGGGTGAACCCGGATTGCTCGGGTCTCTGAAATATTAACAGATGAGATCGAATTCGCATCAGCAGCAGATGAGCGAGCACCGTGCCTGGCACACTGAGCAGTGTAATACCACGAAATTGGGGTATAATCAGAGTTGCCAGCCAGCGGGTGTCACCACCAATCACGTCTTTTAGCCGAAGAAGCTTGCAGTATTCTTTCAATCATCGTAACTTACGTGTGTTTCTCTGGGACTTGTAACAATCACACTTTAATACAATAAGTGATACCCTCTCTGGCCTCAATCCTCAGAAGGCTTATGGACCTGATGGAGTGCCTCCTATTGTCCTTAAAAACTGTGCCTCCGTGCTGTCACCCTGCCTGGTCAAACTCTTTCGCCTCTGCCTGTCAACATCTACCTTTCCTTCTTGCTGGAAGTATGCCTTCATACAGCCTGTACCTAAGAAGGGTGACCGCTCCAATCCCTCAAACTACCGTCCTATACCTTTACTTTCTTGTCTATCTAAAGCTTTTGAATCAATCCTTAACCGGAAGATTCAAAAGCACCTTTCCACTTCTGACCTTCTATCTGATCGCCAGTATGGGTTCCGCAAGGGGCGTTCTACTGGTGATCTCCTAGCCTTCTTAACTGACTCTTGGTCATCCTCTCTTAGCCGTTTCGGTGAAACTTTTGCTATTGCGCTGGACATATCAAAAGGTTTTGATAGGGTCTGGCACAAATCTTTGCTTTCTAAACTACCCTCCTATGGTTTCTATCCTTCTCTCTGTACCTTTATCTCGAGTTTCCTTTCTGACCGTTCTATTTCTGCCGTGGTAGACGGTCACTGTTCTTCCCCTAAATCTATTAACAGTGGTGTCCCACAGGGTTCTGTCCTATCTCCCACTCTTCTGTTGTTCATTGATGATCTTCTTTCCAAAACGAACTGTCCTATCCATTCCTACGCCGATGATTCCACTCTGCATTACTCAACTTCTTTTAATAGAAGACCCACCCTTCAGGAACTTAACGACTCAAGGCTGGAGGCTGCAGAACGCTTAGCCTCAGACCTTACTATTATTTCCGATTGGGGCAAGAAGAACCTGGTGTCCTTCAACGCCTCAAAAACACAGTTTCTCCACCTATCCACTCGACACAATCTTCCAAACAACTATCCCCTATTCTTTGACAACACCCAGCTATCACCTTCCTCAACACTAAACATCCTCGGTCTATCCTTAACTCAAAATCTCAACTGGAAACTTCATATCTCATCTCTTACTAAATCAGCTTCCTCGAGGCTGGGCGTTCTGTACCGTCTCCGCCAGTTCTTCTCCCCTGCACAGTTGCTGTCCATATACAGGGGCCTTGTCCGCCCTCGTATGGAGTATGCATCTCATGTGTGGGGGGGCTCCACTCACACAGCTCTTCTGGACAGAGTGGAGGCTAAGGATCTTCGTCTCATCAGCTCTCCTCCTCATACTGATAGTCTTCTACCTCTTAAATTCCGCCGCAATGTTGCCTCTCTTTCTATCTTCTATCGATATTTCCACGCTGACTGCTCTTCTGAACTTGCTAACTGCACGCCCCCTCCCATGGCCCGCTGCACTCGACTTTCTACTCATGCTCATCCCTATACTGTCCAAACCCCTTATGCAAGAGTTAACCAGCATCTTCACTCTTTCATCCCTCACGCTGGTAAACTCTGGAACAATCTTCCTTCATCTGTATTTCCTCCTGCCTGCGACTTGAACTCTTTCAAGAGGAGGGTATCAGGACACCTCTCCTCCCGTATTTGATCTTCCTTTCGGCCACCTCTTTTGTTTCTTTTTTAGGAGCAGCGAGTAGCGGGCTTTTTTTTATTATTGTTATCTTTTTTTGTGTGCCCTTGAGCTGCCTCCTTTGTTGTAAAAAAAAAAAAAAAAAAAAATCCCCCTTTACAGTAAAGAGGAATGGCACCAGACTGCCACATGGCAGACAGGACCGAATGCAACCCACGGATCATGGCTTCACCCCCAGCTTTTAACAATTCTGAGCTGATATCATAGATCCCAGCTGCCTTTCTACACTAAAACTTCCTCACAGCCTCTCTCACTTCCGTAAGAGAGGGTGGAGTTACATCTATTGGGTTCCCTGCCGTGTATAACTGTCCCAAGTAATCGGCCCAACGAGCCCTGTACCAATCCTTCTCTTATACTATCTGCCCATCAGCCGTTCGGATAGTACTCATCTGAGAAGTGGATTTGGAGTAGAGCTTCTTCAGAGCTCGAAAGGCAGGTCTAAGGTCGTTGGCATCTAGACAACTCTCGACATCCTCAGCGAGATCTCTATCGTACCTTTCCTTATCCATCCTCAGAAGGGTTCTAGTCCTTAGTGACAGAGTCCTGTATCGCTCCGAGTTCCCAGCCAGCCTGACAGCACGACTCTCTTCCATATTCTCCAGTGTCTCTGGAGGCAACACCATTTCTAGACCTGAGGCGCTCACCAATGCACTTCTCAGCAGCTTTGAGAGTTTTACGTTTAAGGGTATCCCACAACTCTCCAGGGTCCTCCAAAGTACCAAGCACTTCAAACCGATTTGAGACTCCCACTGCATACTCTCAAGCGCACGCCGGTCCCTCAGTTTCTCAATATGAAACCCTTGGGGGCTGGATCTTAAAAATGCTGATGAGTATCCTCAGTTTTGCAACAAGTCTGTGGTCGGTATTAAAAATCTCAGCACTCAGGAAAACCCTACAGTTAGAGCGGAGGATCCTCTAACGAGTACTAAAAAGGATGTGATCGATCTCCTTTACCACACCACCAACATTGCTATACCATGTCCAGCGGCGAGGCACGCGTCTCAGGAACCAGCAGCAATCATATGCCTTCTGGACTTTGCAAAGTTCAGAGGAAGAAAACTCCTTACGTTTCTGGGGTCAGAGCCGTGGGGACCAACACATAACTCGTAGCAATCTCTTTCTGTTCCAGTAACTACATTGAAGTTGCCCAAGACAATGAGTGTATTGCGTGGGGGCACTGGTCAACTATAGAGTCAAGCTTGGCGTAGAACATCTCTTTCTCCTAAAGTCCTCACATTTCAGTAGTGCTTCAACCTCACCAGCATCATACGCTCATCAACCGGAGTAACACCAACGACAGAGTACTGCAATCGGCTAGAAATGGTTATAGGTACTCCCTTGTTACGAGCACCATCGCTCTGGCCTGACCAGTATTAGGTATAACCCTCTCTACTGACCTCTCCATTGCCAGGTCTCTGTCTCGGAGAGCCCCACTTATACACTCTCAGCCTCCTGAGCTCAGCTGACAGATGGGGTAGTCGCTGATCACCCGAGAGGGTCAGGACGTTCCAGGCACCCACACGGAGAGCCCGCCAGAGATTAACCCCGGACCTGGCTCGACAAGCTCGTGTTTTGTCTACACCACCTTGGCGGTCCTCAGGAGAAGAGGGGTGGGTGTGTTCGGGTCAGGGAAGCTCTCCTGCCAAGACCAGACCTATCAAAAGTACTAGATGCCATACATTCATGTTGAGAGGTTCAATCTCCTGCGCCCCCAACCACCACACTACAAGTGGAGGCTCAGCGTTGGGCTTATAAGCCCAACAGCCCCAGGGGTAGCAGGAGAGTACACGTGGTAGCCACCTGACACAGTGATGGCCGCTTGGCTTATGGCCACCCACACTAGTCGATTGCTCTCTCCAAACCAGAAGAGGCCGCCCGTCTTGGCCAGAATAAGGGCCCAAAGAGATATATTGCTAGCCGCAGCACACGACTACGGCATCGCTCAACCTTCATGACTCCCGTCTCCCAACCTTACAGGGACGCTACATACGGCAAACATGTGGGAGGACTAAGGTTAAGGGCGCACCAACCCGTCCTTAGGGTTTGGTACGTCCAAAGGAGAAAATGATTAATCAAAATTAGAGAAAGAATACACAACTCGGGGTGGTTTAGTGCTCTGCAGTGTTACTCATCTTTTACGGCCTGGGCTATCTTTCAGAGAAATGTTTCATTAAAACGAAAAAAAAATTGCGCTATTTCTTTACGAATGGGGGACTGTCTAATCATTCCTTTGCTAGAGTACAGCACTTTATCCTGTTCCGCGGCGTTAACGAGATGGAAATACTATGCTTCTCACGGATGTGCGCCAAATTTCCTATGACACATTTCCTACACGTCACATCTACAACTTAAGGAATTTTAAGAATAGTGACATATTTCTTACAGGGATACAACATATCTCCTACACACAACAGTCTGTTATGTCATAATTCCTACAGGGTTCTAATCTACTTCCTACACCACGTAAGGCAGCGAGTCACAATTCTTTTAGGGCTCCAGTCATATTTATGGTAAAGGAATTCGGTCTTGGTGACCACAGGTTCGGTTTAGTGGGAGTCAGTTCCACTTTTCACAAAACCTGTCCCGGAAAATTCAGAAACTGGAGCTAACTTAAGTGTACAAGAACAACAGGCGGTTTATTAAATGGGTCATTAAAATCATGACACTATGTTATGTCCCAGCCAATCGGATGCATGAAGCAGTTAACTCTTTGTTCCAAGAAAATTTAACGTAAATGAGCATTCCCAGGTACAGATCACTGCATTCAAAACCTATATAACAGACTACTGGATTGGAAAAGTCTCTCCGGAAATGCTTTCTGTCTTCGATTTTGCTCGTGGAGCAAATACTTATGTCGAGTCGTATTACAACAGACTGAAAGCCATTGTCCGCCACCACAAGCCGAACATCTATACTTTTTAACACATTTGAATAATCTGATAGACGCTATGAAGAACACTGAGCATCTGAATGAAGGCTTGAAGATCATGTTTGCCAGAAGCATTGAGCGAAGGCAGAACATCAAAGAGCAATCAAAGGATGGAACATACACACTTACGCAAAATAAC
This sequence comes from Eriocheir sinensis, assembly GCF_024679095.1. Classification (NCBI taxonomy): domain Eukaryota; kingdom Metazoa; phylum Arthropoda; class Malacostraca; order Decapoda; family Varunidae; genus Eriocheir; species Eriocheir sinensis. The sequence goes on from NW_026110556.1 coordinate 11,651, forward strand.
AATGCCGTCGTTTACAAGTCTGGTACCTCCGTTCCATTATTTCAACTTCCTGGAGACATTTCTGATAAGGGTGAGGATGAGCAGCTGGGACCTGACAACAGTGGAACAGGTGCGTAAGATCTTCCTCGCAGCATATCTCATATTATCATATTATCTGCCTGAGACCCAGGGATAATGTAATGGTTCTGGCCTCCCAACAAGCTGCCACCTGAGCAGATTGCATAGGTATTTTTTTTTGTGGCAGCAGCGGATAATAACAGCTCTACAAAATTTCTTTCAAGAGGAGAGTATTAAGACACCTTTCCACCCGAAATATACCTCTCTTTTGGCCACTTTACTTTTCTCTTTTATAGGAGCAGCGATTAGCGGGCTGTTTTTTCCTCACTTATTATTATTGCCTTTGAGGTGCTTCTTGCTGTAAAAAAAAAAAATGCCCTACTTCTCGTATTATCATTCATGGCAGGTTTGAGTTATTCATTTGAGAATTCCTTTAAAATGAATGTGCTCAATAAATCAACTTCTTTTTTTTTTTTTTTTTTTTTACAGTTAAGTTTTATATACATATGTTAAATTTCCAACGGCCAAAATAGATCAATCGGGTTCTCATGAGTGTTTTTAGGGGTTCGTGGAAACATGAATGAATATGCTCTTGCAGATAATATTCAACTTCTACAGTTTCCTTTTACATCTGTAAGGTATAAAGGAAAAAATGAATGAATGTGTTCACGAAATTCAATTGAGCTTGTGTTCTTGTTTTGTTTTATAGGTATGCTGTTTTAAAGAGAAATAAAATATTTCCAACATTAATATTCTCAAGAGCTTTGTTTTCTTTCTTGCAAATTGCATCTGTGTTTTCTCCGCATAAACAGCGCATTCGCTTCGGCTTCACTTTTTTATATATATATATATATATATATATATATATATATATATATATATATATATATATATATATATATATATATATATATATATATATATATATATATATATATATATATATATATATATATATATATATATATATATATATATATATATATATATATATATATATATATATATATACACACACACACACACACAGTATACGTGTATCTCACCTTTCTTTCCACGGCTGACTTTTGGCTGAGCTTGTCCACGTAATACTTTGGCACCGTCTGGCAGGTGACCATCCTTGTACGTACCTGACCCGTCTGTCGCTTCTGTCGTGAAAATGAGGAATGAGTGCGTGTCGGGGGGAAGGGAGGGTGAAGTATAATCCCGATATATAAGATCGGTGATAAGAAAGACCCTTTCTATTATATATGAGTGTCCCTAACCAGTGTAATTTGCAATGTAAGGAAATTATTTGGGAAATAGGTGAGGCTATTGGTATGGGTATAGCTTTTACCGCGACAAGGCAATTTGCATCTTGGGGGAGATATTTGGGCGCCACAAATTCACCACGTTTTTTTTTTTTAAGTGATGGATTAAATTCAAGAAAGAGAAGGTTGGCTTCATTGTATATACCTAAATCTAAAGAAACATTTCCAGTTAGCACATAAAGGACTTCCCTGGAAATTAAGGAAAATTTGTGAAATGCATTGCATATCATCAGATTTGGTAGAAAAATGTCATCAGGGAAAAAAATTAAAACTTTAAAAGGTGGAGTTCAATGTCATGAAGTGTCATGTTATCGATATTCATGAGAGTAAGACACAGATGAACTATGAAATGGGAAACAATTAATGAACAAATTTAAAGAAGAAATCGACTTGGCAGTGATAATACAAAACAACGTATCACCAGAAAGGCATATGAGCAAGATTACAAGAGAGAGACGCTGTTTGTTGAAAAATGTGAGTAGCTCTTATATGAAAGTTGTGAGGATGTGCTAAAGATATTGACAGTCGTTGACACGATCATTGCCTTAGTATGTATCTGTTATCTGGTTACTGTAGACAGCAGAAGCATCTAAGGTAGTTTGAAAGAGTACGGAGAATATTTCGCCAAACTTGCACAGGTTTCGTGTGATGAGAGTTTAGATATTTTGAAATAGACAATAAGTGAAGAGAGAGAGAGAGAGAGAGAGAGAGAGAGAGAGAGAGAGAGAGAGAGAGAGAGAGAGAGAGAGAGAGAGAGAGAGATTTACATAGATTTACATAGAAAATCAGACCACACAGACCCCATGGTCCAGACTAGGTGGTCTGTCCTTAAACCTAAGTGATTTTACATTAATCAGATGGCTCCAAAACGTTGCTTTCCTACTGTAGTTAATATTAAGTTCAAGGAAGTGACGGTCGAGCTTGTTTTTAAAGGAGTCAATCGTGTTACACTGGACCACTGATGGTGGGAGCTTATTCCATTCTCGCACTACAACGTTGGTGAAGAAAAATTTGGTGCAGTCTGAATTTACTTGTCTACATTTGAGTTTTGCGCCATTGTTCCTCGTTCGCAAAGTGTCATCGATCATAAACAATTTTGTTCTGTCTACATTCGTGAAACCATTAAGTATTTTAAAACATTCGATCAGTTTTCCTCGGAGGCGACGTTTCTCAAGAGAGAACATGTTAAGGGTGGAAAGCCTTTCTTCGTAGGATTTGTTGCGCAAGGAAGGGATCATTTTTGTTGCTCGACGCTGAACACCTTCTAGTTTAGCAATGTCCTTTGCATGGTGGGGAGACCAAAACTGTACCGCATATTTCAAGTGGGGTCTGACTAAACTATTGTAGAGCGGAAGTATTACATCTTTATTCTTGAATACAAAGTTTCTTTTAATGAAGCCCAACATTCTGTTCGCTTTATTTGCTGCATCGATGCATTGATGTGAGAATTTGAGGTCTGACGCGATTTTAATCCCCAGGTCCTTAACGCATTGAACGCTTGTGAGTTTAACGCCGCGCATTTCGTAATCGAACTTCTTATTTTTTGTTCCAACTTGAAGGACCTGGCACTTGTCTACGTTAAAGGGCATCTCCCATTTATCCGACCAAGCTGAAATTTTGTGCAAATCCTCTTGGAGGCTTTGCCTGTCTTCGTCAGTGAGAACCGAGTTACCAATCTTTGTGTCGTCTGCAAATTTACTAATGCGATTATTGAGTCCAACATCCATATCGTTGATGTAAATAATGAAGAGCACTGAGCCAAGAACCAAGCCCTGAGGGACGCCACTAGTGACCGGCGCCCATTCTGAGTTAAATCCGTCAATCACAACTCTTTGTTGTCTGTTGCTCAACCAATTCGCGATCCATTGGTTTACTTGACCGTCAATGCCTATTTGCTTTAATTTATAAAGTAATTCATGATGTGGGACTTTATCAAACGCTTTCTGGAAATCAAGATAGACTACGTCCACTGATTTGGATACGTCATAAATTGAGAAGAGATCGTTATAAAAGGTCAGTAGGTTTGACAGGCAGGATCTTTTGTTACGGAAGCCATGTTGTGAATCCCCAATTAATGAGTGGCTTTCGAGGTAACTCACAATTTTGTCTCTAATTATGCTCTCGAGTAGCTTACCTACAATTGAAGTTAGACTAATGGGTCGGTAATTACCTGGTATTTTTTTGTCTCCTTTCTTAAAAATCGGTGTCACGTTAGCCATTTTTCCAATCCGAAGGGACGATGCCTTGTTGCAAGGACATATTGAATACGGTAGTGAGGGAGGAGAGTATTTCGCTCTTTGTTTCTTTAAGCAGTATAGGATATACTTTGTCGGGTCCGGGACTTTTATTTGTTTTAAGTGAATGGAGACCTTTAAGGACTTCATCGGTTGTTATTTCAAAATTAGGCAATGCATGCTCGAGATTTACAATAGTACTGGTGTTGGTGGTAGCGAGAGGAAGACTGTTAGTATTAAACACCGAGGAAAAGTAATTGTTTAAGAGGTTTGCAATGTGTTGGCTGTCAGTCACTAGTGCACCGTCGCTGTTTGTTAACGGTCCAATACCACTTTTGATCGCGTTTCTGTTGTTTATGTAACTGAAGAAAGATTTCGGATTATTTTTACAGTTGGCTGCAATATTTTCTTCATATCTACGCTTTGCCTGACCTACTAGTCTTTTTACTCGTCGCCTGGCATCATTATAAAGTCTAATGTTTTCGGGCGTGCTTTGTTCTTTCTTTAACCTGTAAAACAATTTTCTCTCATTGACTGATTGTTTAATTTCGCTATTAAACCACGGTGGGCTTTTATTAGTGTTAATTCGCTTCTCGCACAAGGGGACGAATGTGTTTTGCTGAGTGAGTAAGTGATTTTTAAAGCTTAGCCAGGCTTCCTCTACGTTGCCGTCATATGATAGTTGTATTTCTGTTAGTTTTTATCGGATTTCTACGAAGTTAGCTCTTTTGAAATTGGGCACCTTTACTTTATTTTCAGTCACTGATGATTGAGCTCTAATGTCGACGCGCGCTAATTTATGATCGCAAGAACCGAGGTGTTCTCCTACCGTGACATTACTGACTAGGTTATCTTGGGTCGTTATAACAAGGTCGAGTATATTATTTTGTCGAGTTGGCTCAGAAACCATTTGGCTTAGATAATTTTCTTCTAGAAATTCGATCATTCGATGTGACTCGCCTTCTGTACCTGACAGTGTCGCCCAGTCGATATGGGGGAGGGTAAAGTCTTCTAATTTCAGTGAGTCGTTGTTATTAAGTGACTGCCTTAAGACGCTGTACATTTCAAGGTCGTCATCGAGTGATTGCCCGGGAGGTCTGTAGGTGACAGATATATTTAAATTGACTTTTGCAATGTTTACTCGCACGCACAAATGTTCAACGTTACTGTTTCCCGGTGTTTTGTCAGTGGGTTGCAAATAGCTTTTGACATAAAGGGCGACGCCACCGCCTCTACGGTTTACACGATCTTTGTTGAAGAGTCTGTAGCCATCTATGTTGTATTCTATACTTATAGCAATATTTGTGGTGTCGATAAATGTTTCGGTTATAGCAATTATGTCAAAATTTTCTGTTAGAGCAAGACATCTCAGTTCATCAAATTTGTTTCTTAGGCTACGCGCATTGAAACTAAGGATTTTTAAGTTATCTAGAGGCTTGGTAATAGAGGTGGTGGTACTTGCGGGATCACGGTTACGGGTTTGTTGCGATGCACGGCGTCTATTTACACGGGCGGGGTGGAGGGACGTGGCTGTGACTCGTTTTTTGCTCGGATGACACGTACTGCGTCGTTGAGGAGCCTTCCGAATCTGGCTGCCCCGATGGGAGACAGGTGCAATCCGTCCTCAGAGAGAGAGAGAGAGAGAGAGAGAGAGAGAGAGAGAGAGAGAGAGGAAACTGAACAATGGTGTTTAAGGCAGCAATAAGACTAGAAAAGATTGACAGGAAGGATCCTCTGAGTAAAGATAATGGGAGAACAAAAACTAGTGAACACAAAGTTAACTCTATAGGTGGTAGTAATGACAATATATTTAGTTTTCAAGATACAAGCAGTCATGTTTGAAATTAATTGGACGAAAAGATGGTGCAAACAAAGAACATAAACGACATTAAAGCTGACTTGCATAAAAGTAGATATGAAGAGACAACTAGGTAAATAGATACACACACAGACATCCACACCATCCCACCAACAGCCACGTTCACACACACACACACACACACACACACACACACACACACACACACAATTCCTCACTGATAGCTTAGTCGGTAAAGCGCTGCGCTGCCAGGCTTCACGGCCTGACATGCGGCTGTTCGAGCCCCCGCTCAGGCCGGGTGTTTTCTGCTGACTAGGAGTGGTTACTGTCCCCCCTTGAGCAAGGGGGATGGGGTGTGTGGTGTGTGAGGTCCCGACAGTACCCAGAGATCGTCTAATGAGCCTTACAGTTACTCAAATCGGGAGGGTACACCGTATTTTCGTGGTTAGAGCGCTCGGCTCACAACCGTAGCTTCAGTTTCGAATCCCGGTCGAAATGGAGATGGAGGTGCAGGCCCCTTTCCTTTGTGCCTTTGTCCACTTAACAATAAATGGGTACCGGCTGTAAGCAGAAAGTTCTGTCCCGTCTCCTGGGTGTGTTAAGGTATGATATGAGGCGTCAACGATACCCAGAGATTCGTCACTTTTTTTTTTTTTTGTACGTTGCGCCTACTGCGTCGGCAGTCTTTTCTTTTGTTTTTGTTGTTGGGGCCTGGTGGTCTGCCCCAGCCCTTTATGGTGCAGGCAAGTGTTTATAGTAGGGACATCTGGCTTGGCTCTTGCTCTATCCCGGAGCTCATCTTTGATCCTATTTATTGAGAATCTGGTGTCTTAAGCATTTTAAGGACAGGATGTGAGTAGTCTTAGTCCACTCGGCGATGAATGGAAATTGTCAGCTTGTAGCGGTGGGTGGGACTCGAGCTTGGGTTCTCCATGACGCCCGCGCTGACTACTCAGCCACCACCTATAAAGCTTGAAGCAAAATAATGGCTGGCGATCTTGAGTCCTTCAGAGGTGAATGACACACACACACACACACACACACACACACACACACACACACACACACACACACACACACACACACACACACACACACACACCTGCAAATAGACCTGCCAATCCTTCACGTAGGTGGTCGCCTCGGGGTCAGCTGTGTTTACGGAGGTGTTCTCTTGCTGGTACAGTAACAACGTGGGCGTCTCCTGCAGCCTCACTCTTAGCACCTGCAGCATGATTCACCTGGACGCCTTTTAATTAGTGAGCGGACTCTCTTCCTTCTTGGCGTGACCACTGATAAACACTCATCTCCATGCCCTCAGACTGACCTGTATGGTAAAACGAGGGAAAGGGAGAACATAAGGAGTCTGCAAGAGGCCGGCAGTCCTATACAAGGCAACCCTTGTGAACCTAACCCCACCCAACATCGCTGTCCATGAATTTATCTAATTTATTTTTAAGGTGTGTATCGTACTTACACTCACTACATGACTCCTAAGCCTGCTCAAATTTTCCACCACTCCATTTGTAAATCAATTCTTGCCGATATCCTTGTTGAATCTAAAATGTATCCATTTAAACCATTTACTACATGTCCTACTAAGCTTTCTTATCATCAGGATCTTATTAATATCACCCTTAATAAAGTTTTCCATCCATTTATAAGCCTCGACAAAGTCGCCTCACGCCCTTTGCCTTTCTAGAGAATGCAAGTTTGTTTATTTTATTATATGGCAAGTTTTTAACCAGTGAATCATCTTTGCTATCTTCCTCTGTACCGATTCTAACATTTTTGGATGTCTACATAAGTATGTAACCATTACTAGTTTCATTGTGATGGATCAGGACACAAGGATATGAAAATGAATGTGTGGTAGGCTGTCTCATATATGATGCAATGCCGAAGATTTCTCGTTGACTGTTCTTTTCACGGTCATTCGTTACGGCTACGATACTGTGTATCTGTCAAAGATGCGTTTGATACACGGTTGGATAGTGCGCCACTCTCTTAGCAGTTCTCGGCATGGCATCCCTCGGGCATGTACAGATTTTAAGAGATCAGCTGAGGTGAAGAATGTAGCATAACCACCAGATATCATATTAGAGTTGGGTGTTCATCTATAAGGTGACATATATATATATATATATATATATATATATATATATATATATATATATATATATATATATATATATATATATATATATATATATATATATATATAATTTTTGCAACATTCTCGGTCTTCGTTCTAATTTTCATTATGGAACATCATCTCTCCTCCTCTAAACCTCACCTTTTCTTCCTCACGAAACACAGATTTCTGAGGCTACTGACATCAATCTCTACTCTGTTCCCTCCTACTATCTCTATCCTAAATTTCAATCCAAAGCTGGATGTTGCGCCTACGTGCGGAACGACATCACTTGCTCTCGTGCCCATGAGCTTGACTCCTCGGAATTTTCCACCATCTGGCTAAGACTTCATTGTTATTCTACTACTAAATACATCTGTGCTGTTTATCCCTCACCTAACTCTACTAACTATGTAAAATTCTTTGACTATTTGAACTCTAAAGGGGAGCACATCTTGACCCACTCTCCCTTCGCTGAAATCTCCATCTTGGGAGACTGCAATGTTCACCAACAGCTTTTGCTTTCATCCTCTTTCACTGACCAGCCTGGTGAACAAGCCTACAACTCTGCCCTCCTCAATGACCTAGAGCAGTTGGTTCAGCACCCTACACGTATCCCCGACAGTCTTGGAGACAGCCCCAACATACTAGATTTCTTCCTTACCTCTAACCTTTCTGCTTACTCTGTCAAAATGTTTTCTCCGTTGGGCTCCTCCGATCATAACCTTATTTCTGTATCCTGTCCTATCGCTCCTGTACACCCTCTGGACCCACCGAAGAGGCAATGCTTCTGGCATTTTGCTTCAGCTCGGTGGGACGACCTGATGATGTACTTTTCCGATTTCCCATGAAATTATTACTGCTTCCAGGAGACCCCTCTGTGTGTGCCTAGCGCATCACAGAGGTGATTGTCTCTGGAATGGAAGCATACATTCCACGTTCTTTCTTTACTCCTCATGCTAAAAAGCCTTCGTTTAATCATGCTTGTTCTCGTGCTATTAAAGATAGAGAGGCAGCTCACAAAAGGTACCAGAGCCTTCGTACTCCTGCCAACCATGATCTTCATATTTCCAACCGGAATCATGCCAAATCTATTCTCCGACCTACCTAAAACTCCTTCATTCATAGAAAATGCCAAAACTTTGCTTTCTCTAATTCTTCCCGTGACTTCTGGCATCTAACCAAAAATATCTCCTCCAATTTCACTTCTTCCTCTTTCCCTCCTCTCCTTAACCCTGACGGCAGCACTGCCGTCTCATCTGCCTCTAAGGCTGAACTCTTCGCTCAAACTTTCTGTAAGAACTCCACCCTGGAAGATTCTTGGCATATTCCTCCTACTCATCCCCCTCTGACTTCTTTATGCCTATTATTAAGATTCTTCCTAATGATGTTTACTATGGCCTCTCTGTTCTCAACTCTCAGAAGGCTTATGAACCTGATGGAGTGCCACCTATTGTCTTTAAAAACTGTGCTTCCGTGCTGACACCCTGCCTGGTCAAACTCTTTCGTCTCTGCCTATCAACATCTACCTTTCCTTCCTGTTGGAAGTACGCCTTCGTACAGCCTGTGCCTAAGAAGGGTGACCGTTCCAATCCCTCAGACTACCGCCCTATAGCTTCACTTTCCTGTCTATCTAAAGCTTTTGAATCAATCCTTAACCGGAAGATTCAAAAGCACCTTTCCACTTCTAACCTTCTATCTGATCGCCAGTATGGGTTCCGTAAGGGGCGTTCTACTGGCGATCTTCTTGCTCTCTTAACTGACTCTTGGTCATCCTCTCTCAGCCGTTTTGGTGAAACTTTCTCTGTTGTGCTAGACATATCGAAAGCCTTCGATAGTTTGGCACAAGTATTTGCTTTCACAACTGCCCTCTTTCGGATTCTATTCCTCTCTCTGTTCCTTTATCTCCAGTTTCCTATCCGGCCGTTCCATCTCTGCGGTGGTAGATGGTCACTGTTCTTCCCCTAAACCTATCACCAGTGGTGTTCCACAGGGCTCTGTCCTATCACCCACTCTCTTCCTGTTATTCATCAATGATCTTCTTTCCATAACAAACTCTCCTGTCCACTCATACGCCGACGACACCACTCTGCATTATTCAGCTTCTTTCAATAGAAGACCATCACAACAGGTAGTACATGACTCCAGATAGGAGGCTGCAGAACGCTTAACCTCAGACCTTGCTATCATTTCCGATTAGGGTAGAAGGAACCTTGTGTCCTTCAATGCCTCAAAAACTCAATTTCTCCACCTATCAACTCGACACAATCTTCCAAACACCTATCCCCTATTCTTCGACGACACTCAGCTGTCACCCTCTTCAACACTAAATATCCTCGGTCTATCCTTAACTCAAAATCTTAATTGGAAACTTCACATCTCCTCTCTCACTATATCAGCTTCCCCGAGGTTGGGCGTTCTGTATCGTCTCCGACAGTTCTTCTCCCCCGTACAGTTGCTATCCATATACAGGGGCCTTGTCCGCCCTCGTATGGAGTATGCATCTCACGTGTGGGGGGCTCCACTCACACAGCTCTTCTGGACGGAGTGGAGTCTAAGGCTCTTCGTCTCATCAGCTCTCCTCCTCTTACTGGTAGTCTTCTACCTCTTAAATTCCGTCGCGATGTTGCCTCTCTTTCTATCTTCTATCTATATTTTCACGCTGACTGCTCATCTGAACTTGCTAACTACATGCCTCCCCCACTCCTGCGGCCTCGCCTCACACGACTTTTTGATCAAGCTCATCCCCATAATGTCCAAACCCCTTATGCAAGAGTTAACCAGCATCTACACTCTTTCATCCCTCACGCTGGTAAACTCTGGAACGATCTTCCCTCATCTGTATTTCCTCCTGCCTACGACTTGAACTCTTTTAAGAGGAATGTATCAGGACACCTCTCCTCCCGAAATTGAGTACGACTTGAACTCTTTCAAGAGGAATGTATCAGCACACCTCTCCTCCCGAAACTGATTTATCTTTTTGGCCACTCTATTCAGGAGCAGTAAGTAGCGGACTTTTTTTCATTATTTTTTTTTTACGGCCTTGCACTGTCTCCTCTGCTATATATATATATATATATATATATATATATATATATATATATATATATATATATATATATATATATATATATATATATATATATATGGGTAGGCGGTGGCTGAAGTGGTAGCGTGCTGGGCCCACATTCACCGCGTGATGGACGACGCGGGTTCAAATCCCCACGCTACCACCTAGGATTGTTCAGTCACCGCCGAGTGGTTTAAAGCTGCCCACATGCTGTCCTGAAGACCAC
>NW_026110556.1:25000-75000 GCF_024679095.1 Eriocheir sinensis
TTTCAGTGTTATATTTTTATGTAAATATTCGACTGTTATATACAGTTTATAGCCAGGGATGAAGTAAAAGCAAAATATTGTTGGTTTCTATATTTCTTGTAAGAATATTTAATGATTAGCAATATTATAAATAAATGGTTAAGTAATGTTTGAAAATAATGCCAGATAAAAGAAAACAAACTTTAGTGACGAATTACCATTGCATATTTGTTTCCGTCATTAATCAATTAATTTTCTCATTCCAGGTGTGCTTAACATTGATTATGGCAACCCGAAGCAATAACGCAGTCTGGCTCATAGGCCAGCCAAATAAGGATATCCTAGGTAGTCGTCTGCCAACCAAGCTGAGTGTCATGAAGAAGTACTTCTTTCATCAAAAGCAGGAACAGCTAGGACGTAGAAAGTCAGTGAATCTCTGTTTGGATGCTGTCATGCCCTTTTGGGAGAAAGCTAGGATTCCTACTATGAGGAGAGACAACGCCATTCGGAAAATAGAATCTCTCCTCAAGCGTTATGATAAGCTAGTCAAAAATAAGAAACGATCAGAGGAGAGCTGTCGTGTTGCTGAAGAAGTGTTCATGGAAGAAATTAAAAATGAAATCCTTGATATTGGTCATTCCAAAGCCCTTTGTATGATGAAAAACGAGGAAGACAAGAGTTTCTACATTAGTCAGCAGGATGACCCAGCACAGAGCAGTATGGGATCTGTAGACATGAAGATGGCCAAAATAGAGAGTAGGAAAAGGCATCGAGAAGAAAAACAAGCTGAGCTGCAAGACCGGGAGATTCATCAGTCCAAGATATTAACAGAGACTGCAATTTTAGAAGACAGTTCCCCATCCTCAGATGAGCAGTGTGATCCTTCCTTGGATGCATGTACCTCTACTTTATGTCGTAAAAAGAAACGGTCAAAGAACTTCATAAATCAAGATGTGGCTGTTGCTTATGACCGGATGAACATTAGTATCCGTGATGCAGCAATGTCCTATAGTGTAGTGGCCCAATCTCTAGGGCAAAATTTGGATGAGATTTCCATTTCTGCTTCCACAATGTACCGTGCTCGCAAGGCGATTCGAAAGCAAGTAGCAGTGGCGTATCAAGGGGAAGAATTCTGTCCTGGTGAACCATTAGTGTTGCATTGGGATGGGAAAATGCTACCTACAATCACAGGTAACAGATCTGAGGATCGAATTGCCATTCTAGTTTCCGGGAAGGGTCAAGAGAAACTGCTTGGGATTCCAAAAATTCCAGCTGGTACAGGAGCGGAGATAGTACGTGTATGCATTGAATGCATAAGGGAACACCACCTGTCAGATAGAATCAAGGGGTTATCATTTGACACTACATCATCGAACACTGGAATTCATGCAGGTGCCTGCACCAAGATTGAGGACGCTCTTGAGAAACAACTTCTATACCTAGCATGCAGGCATCACATTTATGAAATTGTTCTAGCCAAAGCCTTCCACCTCTCAATGGGCCCCACCACTGGGCCTAATATTGAAATCTTTAAAAGACTCAAGAATCAGTGGAATGAAATCGATAGGTCCCTGACAACTAGCTGCACTATTGCCGAACCTCTTCAGGGTCTCAGGGACAAAACTATTCTTATTGTGAGAAAATCTTTTGCTATCTGTCAGCAGCGGGATGACTATAAAGAGCTTCTTCAGCTGGTCCTTCTCTTTCTTGGGGAAGAGACTACTGTTAATGTGCCTCTCCGGAAGCCAGGAGCATATCACAATGCACGGTGGATGGCAAAGGCTATCTATGCATTGAAGCTATACCTTTTACAAGACCAATTCAAGATGACGGAGTTGGAACTTAAAGGTGTCACAGAAATCTGCCTTTTTGTTGCCCTGGCCTATGCAAAGGCTTGGTGTCGTGCACCAAGAGCAGAGCAGGCTCCAGCTGTTGATCTGGAGTTTTTGCAAGACATGGAAACATTACAAGAAGAAGGAGTGATCATCACTGTTGCCAAGGAAGCACAAGCAGCCATGAAGCGACATTTGTGGTACCTCTCAGAGGCACAGTGACTGGTTGGCTTGGCATTCTTTGATAAAGAACTTAACCAAGAGGAAAAAAGAAGAATGCAAGATAACCTATTAAAGCCAGCACTGAAGAAAGTAGCAAAGCGTATTGAGGGAAAAAACATCCTTGGCTCATTTAAAGAAAAAACGTTATCTGATTTTGTAACCTCGAGGACGATGGATCTGTTTACCACTCTCAACATTGATGATGCCTTTACTCAAAATCCTCCTGCGTCTTGGGAAAGTGACTCAAAGTACCTTGAAGGTCAAGCCAAGGTCCATGACCTGGCTGTGGTTAATGATTTGGCTGAACGGGGGATAGCTCTTATCAAAAAGTTCAATTCCACATTAACAACAAAAGAAGAAGACAAACAGTTCTTATTGAAAGCAGTCTTTAAGCACAGAAAAGAATTTCCAAAGAAGCAAAAGGCAGAAATAATGAAGTAACTATATGAGACTGCTTTCTTTATAATTTTTGTACTTTATGTGTGCTCTCTGGCCAATTATTCTTTTGTTAGGGAAAATAAAGCAGCAATTATTTATAAAAAAAAGTTTTTTTCATGAAAACCTTAATTTCTCGGGACCCTTAATTTTTATCATAGGAGGGTAGATTTAGGAGAGGGATGATATTTTGGCAAGAGGAACTCAGGCATGTATGAGGAACAAATATCTGATATTGTCTGATTTTATGAAACACACACATACACACCCACACAGACACACACACACACACATATATATATATATATATATATATATATATATATATATATATATATATATATATATATATATATATATATATATATATATACATATATATATATATATATATATATATATATATATATAGATATATATATATATATATATATATATATAGATATATATATATATATATATATATATATATATATACAGATTATGTGTGTGTGTGTATATGCACTCCGCGTACTGCGCATGCGCAGTACGCGGAGTGTGACGTGCACCTCCGTCATGCCCACGTCACTTCACCCCCTCTGTTGGAAGATGCCAACGCACTGAACTGTTCCACATCGCGGAGGCGATATGGAATATTCGGGACCTGACTCCCTCGCTGAGGTTGAGAGAGACTTGGCACTCAGCGATGAGGATGCCATGTCTGAAGAACACTGCCTCCACTTGGCCTCGACACACGACGCGGATCATCCTATGCTGCATCGCCCCACCATGTCTCCCTGGCCTTCCCCTCCTCCAAGCGCCCCATGGACCACGGCTCGGACACTAACAGTAAATCATCGCTTAGCGCTACCAAAACATTCATGCTCAACCTCACAATTCACCCCAAGGCTCCTTAAAAGTCCCTCCCCCGAATTTATCCACAAAAGACACCTCAGCCAGCAAATGTCCCTCCAGCTTTTGCCCCAAGGACCGAATACGTCAAGCTTCACTTTAGAGACGACCCAACAGTTGAAATGTAGCTTCGGTGGCTGTCTGACGTTACCAACACGTTTCGCCTCGATCCGGAGTTGGCTTAAGTCAAGATGGCTGCGGTTACTTCCCGTTTTGTCTATATTGCACGACGACGTGAAGACATCATTCACAGGGTCACGAATGAGGAGTTCCTGTCCTTGTTCCTCGATGTTCAGGACTCAGTTGAAAGACCCAGAAAGTTCCCTACCTAACTCCTAACCCGCTATCCTGTCGGCGTCGACCCTTCCATGGCCAAGGAGCATCCTGGCATCTACACCGTTCGTCGCTTTCATCAAAATTGGACACCCATCAACCGGCTAGTTGTCACATGGAGCCTCCAAGACCCACCCCCACCAGATGTCAGCTTCAGTTTCCTCCCTTGCCTCCCACCCTGTGAGCTACGGAGGATGAAAGACGAGCAGCCTTGCTGCTTCAAGTGCTGGGGTATCGGACATATGTCACGGTACTGCTTTGCCCCGGAGAAGTGTGCGTGGTGCGCTGCCGGCCATGCCAGCCGTTCCTGCCCGTATCGCCCTCCATCCCCACCTACTACGGCTGCTGGCGCCGCCTCTACGTCAGAATCTTCCTCCCCGCCTGCGCCAGACACCTCGACATGAAAGTGCCCACGATGTAATATTCCAGGAGTCAACGTCTGGCATGGCTGCGCCAAGCGGTCCCCCCCCACGCCCCAGCTCACCGTGTTGTGCCGCCGCCATCACCCGCCACCTCACCTTACCCTCCTTGTTCCACTGACTCTGCTGAAGTCGTTGCTCTTCGTCAAGCTGTCGCTGCTCTGGAATCGCGCTGTACAGCTCTCTAGGCTCGTTTTGATGCCATAGATGCCGGTATTGACAGCCTGGTCACTCTTACTACCCTAATCGAGTCACACCAGGTTGTCATCGCCTCTGTCATGGCACTCACTGAGAAACTCGATATAGTTGCCTCCCGCCTCGAGAGGCTGGGTGCACTCGCGCCGTCCAAGACTCCCCCACCCCGCTCTCCCCCCGGCAATGCGCCCACCCCAAACTCCGTCCTCCTCTGCCTCCTTCAAATCTAAGGGTAAACCACACTAGTCCAATGCCGCTTCATGCTGTATCATGAAATGCCTTCGGAATTAGACATAACTCCAAACTCACTGCACTAAGGACCTACGTCTTCCGCCATGACCCACAGGTCATATTTATTCAAGAAGCTTTTGTCGGTGGTGCTCTGCCCAGGGAAGCGGCTCTCTCGCTTTCTGGCTACGTCTCGTACATACACCACGCCAGGAATGGCCTCATTGCCTACATTCATTCCTCTGTAACTCACAAGCTTCTCCGTTGCTCCACACACGCTGATATGACCTTTCAGCTATTTGAGATCACTGTGGGAGAGGCCAAACTCCGACTGTGCAACGTGTTCTCTGCCCCAGGCGTGATTAATCTCCCAGCCCTTCCGACACCTACAGACATAAGAACATAAGAACATAAGAACGCAGGAGTCTGCAAGAGGCCGGTAGGCCTGTACGAGGCAGCTCCTTTGACCCTAAGCTCCCGTGTATCTAACCCCACCTAATATCGCTGTCCATGAATTTATCTAGTCTATTTTTGAATGTGACAATTGTATTGGCACTCACCACATGACTGCTAAGCCTATTCCACTCATCCACAACCCTGTTAGTAAACCAATTTTTGCCTATGTCCCTGTTGAATCTGAATTTATCCAGTTTAAACCCGTTACTTCGTGTCCTACCCGGTTCTCTTACCAACAAAACCTTATGAATGTCTCCCTTATTAAAGCCCTTCATCCATTTATAAACCTCGATCATGTCTCCACGCACCCTTCGCCTTTCTAGAGAATGCAAGTTTAACTGTTTGAGTCTTTCCTCGTATGGCAAGTTTCTCAACCCCTGAATCATCTTAGTCATCCTCCTCTGCACCGATTCTAACATTTTGATATCCATTCTATAGTAGGGTGACCAGAACTGAACTGCATAGTCAAGATGAGGTCTAACTAATGCTAAATATAGTTTGAGGAAGACTTCGGGGCTTCTGTTGCTTACGCTCCTTGAAATAAATCCCAGTACCCTATTAGCTCGATTTCTAGCTTGAATGCATTGTGCCTTTGGACGGAGATCAGAGCTCACTAAGACCCCTAAATCCCTCTCGCACCCAGACCTACTTATGAGAGTGTCATTTAAGCAATAGTTATGTGAGGGGTTGTTCCTACCTACACTCAGAATACTGCACTTCCCTACATTGAACTCCATCTGCCATTTATCCGCCCAGTCATATAATCTGTTGAGTTCACCTTGGAGAATACTAGCGTCCTGATCCGACTCAATTACTCTACCGATCTTGGTATCATCTGCAAATTTACTAACATCACTACTAATTCCTGTGTCTAAGTCATTGATATAAATAATAAACAAAAGTGGACCTAATACCGAACCTTGTGGGACCCCACTCGTAACACATCCCCAGTCAGATCTTTTACCATTGATTTGCACTCTTTGCTTCCTATTGCTAAGCCACGCCTTGACCCAGTTCAAAACTTTACCCTCTACTCCGTGAGCCTGTAATTTAAGCAACAGTCGTTGGTGAGGAACTTTGTCAAACGTTTTACTAAAATCAAGATAGATTACATCATAATTTTCATCTCTGTCAACCGCCTCAAATACTTTATTGTAGAAGGACACGAGATTGGTGAGGCATGACCTACCTTTTGTGAACCCATGCTGCGAGTCGTGAATTAAGCTATGTTTCTCTAAATGCTCCCGAATGTTCCTGGCTATTATGGACTCCAGCATCTTCCCTATAACCGATGTTAAGCTAATTGGGCGATAGTTTGAGGCAACTGAACTGTCCCCCTTTTTAAAAATCGGCGTCACATTAGCTACTTTCCATAGGCTCGGCACATAGCCAGTATTTACTGACATCTTAAAGATGTCGGTTAGTGGGTCACTGATTACATCACCTAACTCCTTTAATACCCTCGGAAATATCCCGTCAGGACCTGGCGACTTGTTCTTCTTAAGCTTATCTATCTCATCCTGAACTACTTGCCTGGTAATGATTATATCCCTCAATTTATCGCCATCCCCGCCCTCGTACACCTGAACTCTTTCCGGTATAGTCGTTCGATCCTCCTGTGTGAATACTGAAAGGAAGTAGTCGTTCAACAATGTGCTCATATTTTCGTAATTTTCTACTAGCTCCCCTGTGTTTGTTTTCAGCGGTCCAATTTTCTCCCGTGTTTTTGTTCTATACATCTGAAAGAAGCCCTTAAGATTACTTTTCGCCTCATTTGCTACTTTGATCTCATAGTTCTTTTTTGCTATCCTGGTGTTTTTCTTAACTAATCTAGATAGCTCGACGTACCGGCCCCTGAGATGTGTTTCCCCATTCTTTATTTTCTGATAAATTCCCTTCTTTAACCCAATCTCGTGTTTTAGTCCACGAGTCATCCACTTAGGATCATTGTTTTCTTTTCTAAGTGTTCGCTGTGGTATATGCTGTTCTTGCCCCTCTACTATTACTCTAACTAAATTATTGTAAGACATTTCTACCTGGTTCTCCTGGCTCTCCAATCCGCAGTTCTGGCCCTCATGAATCCCTAAATTATCCCAGTTTACCCCTTCAAGATGTCTTCTAAGCCCCTCGTAGTTTGCTCTTCTAAAATCTGGCACTAACACTGGGTTTGGTTCGCGGGTTACCGCCCAGTCTAAGCTAAAACGAACCGTTCTGTGATCACTATTTCCTAACTCTCCGCCCACCTCCAACTCACGTAGCAAGTTCCCATTATTGGTTAGGACTAAGTCTAATATGTTATCTCCTCTGGTAGGCTCAGTAACTACCTGCTTAAGGAAATTATCTTGTATACCTTCAAGAAAGTCCTCGGCTTCCAGGTCACCCACTAGATCTTCCCAGTCTATATTCCTATAATTAAAGTCCCCCATTACGCAGACATTTCTACTCATACTCGCCCTGCCAATCTCCTGTAGTAATATACTCGTGTCCTGCCTGTTAAGGTTGGGTGGCCTGTATATAACTCCTAGAGTTAGTTTTCCTTTCCTTTGTAAACGTCCACCCAAACTGATTCTGAATCCATGTTAGTTTTGACTGAGTTGTTAACTAAACATTTAAGTGAGTCTTTAACATATAGCGCAACTCCACCTCCCTTTCTGCCCCTTCTGTCTTTGTGAAACTTCTGATAACCCGTTATTTCAAATTCTGATCTAAAATTTCTATTAGCAGTGTCTATCCATGTCTCAGTGATCGCTATTATGTCAAAATTTTCTGAACAAGCTTCACCCCTTAGTAAGTCTATCTTGTTTCTGAGGCTCCTGCTGTTAGTATAGAAGATTCTTAGCCCGTCCTCTGTTACTCCCCTAGAATTACTTCTAAGCTGCCTGGTTATATTATGAGCTAGATGTCCCCTCCCATTACTCCTCCCATTGCTCCCATTACTCCTCCCCCCCTCGCCTATACCGTGGAATGATCTACATGTGGGATTTTAACGCTCGTCATCCGGCTCTTGGTGATGCTTCTCCCGTTCCCAACCGCAGTGGCTTGCCTCTGCTCAACTACATCCGCCGCTACCGCCTCACCCGCTGCGACACTGGCGGAGCCACACACGCTCGTGGGGGCACGCTGGATCACATCCTAACATCTGGCCTTGTGGCCTTGTGTCCTTGTGGTCTTGTGTCAGCTGCCACTCCATTCCTTCTCTCTTTTCCGACCATGTTGGCCTCAGTCTGTAGTATTCCCTTCCGGCCCGCCCTCCACTCCTTTACCACCGCACCCGCATCTCAATCCCTCCCAAGTACTGTCCCACGTACATCTCATACATCTCAAGCCTTCTTTCCACCTTTGACTTCCTTTCACCTGACAACTTGTATAACTCCCTGGTAAAAGCTACACATGGCTTTTACAGCTGTTATGTTGTCAGGCCTCAAATACAACGTCGCCCTGTAGCACATGCTTAAACGTTAGATCGTCGTATTGTCCAAGCGGAGAGGACGGCAGCGGACGCTGGGCTCGCCTTTCAAAGGCAACCGACACCTGCTCATCTACACCAATACCAGACGTCCCGGGACAACCTCATCGCCCTTCAGCAGTGCGCCTCTACTGACTCTTGGAGGAAATACACCGACAGCATCAATCACCAGACAAGCCCCGGATCCATGTGGCATCTGATAAACAGAGTCATCAAGAGGAAACCTCCCAGCGCTCTCCACCACAATCCAGCCGAATATGCAGAGGATTTGAGTAATACTTGGTCTGAACAAGCATAAGCACGCAATCTTCCTGCCCATATACAAAAGGCACTCTCTTCACACTACAATGTTCGCTCTTTGCGTCTGATGGCTGCGTTACTGCGGGCGGATGAAGATGACGACGTGCTGATCACTGAGGACGAACTACGACGTGTTCTCACCAGGAGTAAGGCAACAGCCCCCGGGAACGACGGAATTACCTACTCAGTCCTACGCTTACTCCTGAAGGTCCCAGGCAATCCCTTGTTGCAGCTCTTCAATCTCTTCTTCCGCAGGGGATACGTGCCTCCTGCCTGGACCTGCAGCACGAGTGTGCTGATCCCCAAACCTGGCACTGATAAGTTCAGACCAATTTCACTCACTTCCTGCTTCTGTAAAGTGCTTGAGCGAATCTTCCTCACCCGTCTTATGTTCCGGCTGGGGGACAAGTTGTCTCCCAGACTGTATGGTTTCCTGCCACAGAGAAGTACGCACCACTGTCTGATGGATTTGTATACCCGCCTCTCCCCCACGAGTGTGGTAGCGTTTCTTGATCTCAAGAGCGCTTTTGATGTTGCCAACAGAGACGTTATCCTCGACCAGCTGGCCGAATTTGGTGTCAGTGGGAATCTCCTGAAGTGGAGCCATGGCTACTTCCGTAACAGAACCTCGCGTGTGCTTTTTAAGGGGGCGTGTAGCACCTCCAAGAACTTCGAGCTCGGGATTCCGCAAGGTGGTGTTTTAAGCCCGTTCATATTCAATGTACTCATGCACCGCTTACTCAGTCTTCTTCCCGACACTCCTGGGATGACTGTTACCTGCTATGCTGATGATATCTGTGTTCACTCCAACTCTACTGTCGATCTTCAAAACTTCCTTCAGTCATTCTATGGGTCGTCTTCCGCGTGTGGCCTCGTCCTCTCCCCAGAGAAAAGTAGAATCTTTTCTACTCGGAACCCCAGAACACTCCCGGATTTCACTGCAGGAAATAACGTCATCCCACTGTGCACGCAGTACTTGTACCTGGGAACGCCGGTGCGGATCACCCAAGCCATACCTGCGCGGTAGCGCGTTCATCCCATCGTCCAAGATCTACACCGGCTGGAGCAGCGCTTCGTCCCCTTCAAATGGCTCACAAACAACGCTGCCGGTTTCTCCATCCCAGTGGCAAGAACCATCTACTGTGTATTCATATGCTTAGTTATAGACTACCTCTCCCCTGCCCTCAGTCATCTCTCTAAATCATCTTTAGAACCATTAGAAAATTTTCAAACCAAAGTGATGAGGTACATTCTTGAGTGTCGTCCATCCACCAGCATAGTAAACATGTTGATTGAGCTCAGTCACCCACCAATTGTTCAGAGAATACACTCCAATGTTTCTTCCCTCGGCGTAAAGTGCCTACACTCTCCCCATCTTGCTCCCTATTTTGTTCATGTACTGAGAGACTCGCTTGATCCCGCCGCACCCCGACCTCATCTTCGTCCCGGCGCTCGCACCCTCGTCAACACAGTCTGGTCCACCCCGCAGCGACTTGATCTTGATGTTTCGGTGACTGAAGTTCATCACGGTTCACCGCCATGCAGGATTCCTCGGATTTAAGTCTCTTTCACCTCAACTTCCAAGGCAAATGCACCACTCCACCAGAAACAACTAGCCTTGGAGCATATCGCCGCAGTGTCCTCCTCTCTCCCTGCCGCGCACCACCTATAGAGGTTTTGCAGTGACGTCACGAAATAGCGTCATCTGCATCTTGTGCGTCGTCTGCAAACCCGTTGGTGGTCACCTCCCCAGCAGAGTGAGCAGACGGACCACGTGTGCCCCATCCCCAAGGCACTACCTGCGGGCAAATGGCAGGACCTTCAGCATCATTTGTGTTAAGTGATTACGCGGGATCGCTTGAGGATGCTGCGAAGCTAAGATACATCGAAAAAATCAGTGCTTTTGGAGGAGGAGACTGGTAGACTGGCTGTCTAGCTGGCTGGCTGTCTGGATGACTGGTTGGTTGACTGGTTGCCTGGTGGGTTGATTGGCTGGGTGATTGGTAAACTGACTGTCTGTCTAACTGATCGACTGGATGGCTGACTGGTTGACTGGATGACTGACTGGGTGGTTGACTGACTGGCTGATTGGTTGGCTGGCTGGCTGGTTGACTGGCTGATTGGTTGGTTGGCTGACTGTCTGGCTGGTCGGTTGACTGTCTGGCTGGTCGGTTGACTTGCTGTCCCTCTGCCTGGCCGATCTCCTGTTGCTGACCAGTGATGCCCAGGTAGGCAGCACAGGCAAGCAAACAGGTGAGGGCAAGTGACGACAGGTGAGGGCAGGTGACGGCAAGTCACCTTACACTACGCACTCTTTGAGTGTCACTTCCCTGCGTACACTTATATACTCCACCCAGCACTGAGCTCTGTCCCTCTGTGCACTTTGCCTCCACTGTATTTCCTTTCCTATTTTCTTCCCCTGCTTGAGCGCCGCCATGCCTGTTTACCTCCGCCAGTTCATGTAAATCCCGTTCCAGGGAAATTCCCCGCCACACAATAAGCTAGGGGACCCGGGGCAATACCTAAATGAGTGTTACCTCATGTAATAATCTGATCAGTCTTGCCTGTAATATTTACCTCTGACAAAATGAGCACTGCAGAGTCGAGATGAAGCAGACGGCCGCCAGTTTTCCCTCCTCACAGCTGATCCACTTCTCCGCCCTTCTGGATTCGCTGGAAATCTATATAATGACACGGCATCTCTCCCGTGTCGGTTAGAACATCCAACCGCACAGCATACGTATCCCATGACGAACACACAGAGCACTTGTGCAGCCGCCACTATAAGGTTTACTTTGATAAGTGACCACCGCCACTGACCACCAAGATGGCCGTGCAGGCCCGCGTTATCCCCGCACCCCCACTAATGACGTCAGCTGCAAAACCTCTATATGTCGACGGTTCCGTGCAGTCCGATGGGAGCGCGGGCTGCGCCCTCTACTCGCCAGACGTGGACCCGCCAGAGGGAGGCTGGGTTGGTCGCAGGTTACCCAACTCGTCCAGTTCTACGTACTGTGAGCTGCAGGCACTCTTGCAGGCTGTCAGTCGCCTCTGTCAACGACGACTGAATGGCGTGGTGGTGTGTGATTCTCAGTCTGCCCTACAGGCCTTATCGTCTTCACAACCCACGCACCGCTCCCTTTTCCACAAGATTTTGCATCAGTTAGTCGCTCCTCAGGACCGCTCCCTCTTTCTCAGATTCCTGTGGAGTCCTTCCCAAGTTGGGATCGCTGCCAACGAAAGGGTGGACCTCCTCGCTAAAAGTGCCTGCGAAGTGCCGTTGCCTTACGATGCCACACTTTCCCTCCTCTACCTCAGGCAGACCATACACTCTGCCGCCCTCCTCCCTACTCTCCATCGCATGGATGCTGAGCGCGCTCACAGTGTATCCATTCAACATTATGACCACTTCCGTCTACTTCACTCAAGGTATCGCCGACGCGGACTCGTGGTCCGCAGACATAATATTGTGACTGCCCGGCTTCGACTGGGATACAGACCGCTGTGTCAGGTTTCCGAGGCGGGGGACGTACCCCACCACTCCAACTCTAAGCTGTGTGACCGTTCCAACGCCAACAACCTCTACCACTACTGCCTCGAGTGTCCTGCAGTGAGAGACTTGTTGCCCCGGGACCAGGACTTGATACTTGTCTGTCAGTTCCTCTTAGCTAACAATAATTTAGACACTGTCTTAGTGCAACACCCACACTTTAGTGGGTGCTGAAATTTGTCTTAGAATCCTAATGTCTCATTCCAATCTTTAAGTACAGCTTCACTGTACGTGAGCGTGTCCTGCGTATCACGTGTACCATGTATATGCAGAGAATAATATCTGTACCAGGTTTGTCGCTTTATAAGCGTAATAAATTGATAAAAACAAAATCTCTCTCTCTCTCTCTCTCTCTCTCTCTCTCTCTCTCTCTCTCTCTCTCTCTCTCTCTCTCTCTCTCTCTCAATTGATATTTCTCTCATTTTCAGTCTAATTCTCATTATCATTCTCCCTCATTTTCATTCTCTCTCTCTCTCTCTCTCTCTCTCTCTCTCTCTCTCTCTCTCTCTCTCTCTCTCTCTCTCTCTCTCTCTCTCTCTCTCATTTTTATTCTCTCTTATTCTCATTCGCATTACCCCCCTCTCTCTCTCTCTCTCTCTCTCTCTCTCTCTCTCTCTCTCTCTCTCTCTCTCGTGCAGGAGTTATCTTCTATTATTTATTCCACTCTTGTAAGTCTCTTTTCCATCTCCGCCACTACACAATCATTTCTCCCTAAAAACATGTAACCAACCCCTCTCAGTAATTGGTGCCTGACCTGTATGTTTCATTTTCTTCATTTACTGGTTAATATACCTCTAACAATGACATGCATGATTGTGTAACACGGTTGGTTGACGTCGAGTCAATTATAGACGATTTTTTGCGTATGGGTAAGTTTTTCTCCTTCCTGCCCCAATACTTCCTTCTGTTTACTCGTAGTGAGTTTTGATCAAATCTAAGACGCTCTACATAGAAGGCTGTACATGCTTCTACATTAAAAGTAAAACCATGGTCAATATATAATGAACATTATACAGAGAAAGTGTGACGGATCAAGGCGGGTATGGAACATATCTTCTCAGCTTCTACGGAATAAAGATAAGGAAATGCTGTTGTTTTTCTATGAAAACCTGTACATACACCCTTGTTGCATATACTGCAGCAGTTGAATAACTAAAAACATATGATATTTGGAAGAAATGAGGCAGACAAGCTCATTTACGCCCACCGGCTAAGCTCCGGCTCCCCCTACCCCCTTGTTTCTCCTCACTGTAAAGAGCGACCCGCTAAGGGCCACTCCATGTATTATTCCTCCAAGGCGGGAACAGTATCCACTCCCGCTGGGGGGGAAAAAACTTTTGGTCTGCGCAAGACTCGAACCTCAGCTTATCGACTGACAGACGAGAAATCCACAACGCTATGGAACGGTGCATATCTGTGTGTGTGTGTGTGTGTGTGTGTGTGTGTGTGTGTGTGTGTGTGTGTGTGTGTCCAAGAATATTATCCATCATGCTATGATGTGTAAGAGGGTTATTTGTCACGTGATATTAATTTTTACTCAACCTTTCCTTCGGTCTGTTTGAGCGTCAGTCCGTTTGTCTATACGTCTGTCTGTTCCTCTGACTCGTACTCTCAGACGCTTCCAGCTTTTAAGCTAATATTTCCAAAGGCCACAAAGGAGATTCGTCGGATTCTCAAGGTTCTTTTTCACATCATGGTGTTCAGACCATGTCAAACTTACAAGGCTCATAAAACTACTCATAGAAATGCCCGCAACCTCTACGAAAGTCTTATCTGCTGTGTGCGTGAAAAGTTTGAGAGCATAGGCCTCTGCCTCGCTGTGTCTGTCTGTTTGTATTACTGTCCGCCTGCCTCTGTCTGTGTCTATGTGTTTGTATATGTGTATGACTCTCCTATTCTGCCTGTCTCGTTATTTTTTATTTCTCATTGTTGCTAATAAATACATGAATATATGGAATTGAGGGTCAGTTGTAGTAGCAGTAGTAGTAGTAGTAGTAGTAGTAGTAGTAGTAGTAGTAGTAGTAGTAGCAGTAGTAGTAGTAGTAGTAGTAGTAGTAGTAGTAGTAGTAGTGTGTGTGCATGTGCGTGTGTGTGTGTGTGTGTGTGTGTACCTCCCCACGAACAACATGAAGATTACAACAAAACAAACATGCGGGGCCTGGCCGGTGGTCAAACACTGGAGAGAGAGAGAGAGAGAGAGAGAGAGAGAGAGAGAGAGAGAGAGAGAGAGAGAGAGAGAGAGAGAGAGAGAGAGAGAGAGAGAGAGAGAGAGAGAATCGATGAACCCAGGCACGGTAAAACTTTCTTGCCGCCAACACTTATTTTCTTTTAATTAAGGTCTCCTGTCTTCTCCTAACCCGTTTCTGGTCTCTTACTACGATATGTAGGACGCCATTGGAAAATATCAAATTATCGTAAAACGTTTAATACAGAGAAGGATAAATTGCGGGATCTTGAGGGAACAAGAGACCAATCGATTTACATTTGGCTTCTACTCAGAACCGCTTCACTGTCTCCAGTGTTAATTGGACGGACTAGAGTTCACAAGTAAAGCCCCGTTCACACTGTGCCGACTCTGGGCCACGACAAGCAGCGACTTCTGCATTTGACAAGTCGGCTCCCGAGAATTTTTTGGCGTCTTGGTGTCGGCTGCCATGATTGCCGACTTTTGGGACATTCGGCCAACTAGTTGGCAAAATGTCTGCGACATGCTGCCAACTAATCTCAAGACGAGTCTCAACGGTCAATTTTTGAAATGGCACCATGTCTACGACAACCACGAATCTGCCGACCGATTGGCCGACAGCCGCAGGCAGTCTTGACGACAGTCTTCCAGACTGTCTGTCAACTGGTTGGCCGACTAGCTGGCCGACAGTTGCCAAATAGTTGGCTGACGGTCTTCCTGACGGTCTTCGCGATTGTCTTGACGAGTCTTGGCGGCAGCCTTGCCGTTCCTTAAAATATGGAATCGGTCTGTATTCGAGAATTAAATGTATCGTTCCGTTTTGAACCAATACGGAACGGCATTTGTTCAGTAAGGTGTTTTGTTATTTGAATGGTCAAGCAGATAAAATTCAGTATCAAAATTGTAGTGAGCGCATTTTTTCGGTTAATCACAAAACCAGCCCGTAAAATTAGTCAAAGGTTCGTCCTAAAATACGTGTAAAATACGCGACGTAACGTCCCTCCCCCCTCCCTCTTGCCTCCACCAGCAGCGTGCTACGGCTGTCACTCACTACATGCTCGAGAAATTTTAGGGTTGCCACCCGTTCCTTTAAATATGGATCCATTTCGTACTGGAGAGTGAGATGTTTCATTCCTCATTTTTCTGACTCTAGGGTGGCAACCCTAGTTGTGTCATTCAACACAAGAGAGATCGAGGCAAAAGGAGTGCGTGCGTACTGTGCGGCTCCCAAGTTTGTGCCAGCGAAACGTAACCATGCCCAGAAGTTGTTATTGTGCTTGTGATTGCAAAATAAAAATATAAATTTCTTGATGGCGGCAGTGTTAGCCAATATTTCTGAGCCGACAGTCGTCGCGAACGTCCTTCATTAGGCGAAGACTGTCGTCACGACAATCCCTCATCATTCTTAAGTAGTCGGCACAGACGACTGTGCCGACAGGACACGGCAAAAATTAGAAAAATGGCCCCGACAGTCGTCACGACTGTCTCAAGACAAGCCAAGACTGTTGACGACAGTCTTGACGACTGCCCCAGACCTCCCTCAGACCTCAACCGGAAGTGACGGTTGGTCCAGACTCTTGCCGACTCTTGTCGTGAAAGTTTAGCATGGAACATTTATTATTATTATTATTATTTTTTTTTACGTTGCGCCTATGGCACCGGTAGGCTTTCTTGGTGGGGTCTGATGGTCGGCCCTAGCCAAGTCCTTGCCCAAGTCCGTTGTGGCGCAGGGAGGTATTTTATAAAGGCGCCATCTTGCTTTGCTCATGCTGTGTCGTGGTGTAAAATCGTCAGCCATCCCGTATCGTGAGACATTACATCCTGAATACATACATGAATTTCGACACGGTACCGTGTCTTTTGTCAACTGCTTGTCGGGATTTGTCCCACCCAAGTTTATTTATATTATTATAAAAGCTAATGATGACGTATGTATGTATATAACTAGGATATCAACAGTCACTCTTCTCCTTGTCACCTTTTCCGGTTTGCATCACTTCTTAGTTTTTCCTTGGTACTTTTTTACACTTAGATGCTTCATTTAGTTACTCTGTGATAATAAAGATTGAGTTACGCGATGCGAAGTTCAGAATGGGATGTATCACGACACGGGATAGCAGACGACACCACACCGGAGCTCATCATTGATCTTTTTTTTCGAGAGAATCTAGAGTACTGTAAGCAAAGTGAACTTCAATACAGTATGTGGGTAGTCTAAACACACAGCGGTGACTATAGTCTATCGAATCTAGCTTGAGCCTTTGGGCACGGCTCCCTTGAGCCGTACTGATGCCACATCACCCCATCACTCTCCTCAGAGGAGCTCGCTAACAAGTTCTTTCAACAGAAGCCCATCACAACAGGTAGTACATGACTCCAGACAGGAAGTAGGCTGCAGAACGCTGAACCTCAGACCTTGATATCATTTCCGATTGGGATAGAAAAACCTTGTGTCCTTCAATGCCTCAAAAACTCAATTTCTCCATCTATCAACTCGACACAATCTTCCAAACACCTATATCCTATTCTTCGACAACACTCAGCTGTCACCCTCTTCAACACTAAATATCTTCGGTCTATCCTTAACTCAAAATCTTAACTGGAAACTTCACATCTCCTCTCTCACTAAATCAGCTTCCTTGAGGTTGGGCGTTCTGTATTGTCTCCGCCAGCTCTTCTCCCCCGCACAGTTGCTATCCATATACAGGGGCCTTGTCCGCCCTAGTATGGAGTATGCATCTCACGTGTGGGGGGGCTCCACCCACACAGCTCTTCTGAACAGAGTGGAGTCTAAGGCTCATCGTCTCATCAGCTCTCTTCCTCTTACTGATAGTCTTCTACCTCTTAAATTCCGTCTCGATGTTGCCTCTCTTTTTATCTTCTATCGATATTTTCACGCTGACTGCTCTTCTGAACTTGCTAACTGCATGCCTCCCCCTCTCCTGCGGCCTCGCCTCACACGACTTTCTGATCAAGCTCATCCCTAAACAGTCCAAACCCCTTATGCAAGAGTTAACCAGCATCTTCACTCTTTCATCCCTCACGCTGGTAAACTCTGGAACGATCTTCCCTCATCTGTATTTCCTCCTGCCTACGACTTGAACTCTTTCAAGAGGAGGGTATCAGGACACCTCTCCTCCCGAAATTGATTTATCTTTTTGGGCACTATACTCTATTTAGGAGCAGTAAGTAGCGGGCTTTTTTTTTTCATTATTGTTTTTTTTATTTTTAGGCCCTTGCACGGTCTCTGCTGTAAAAAAATAAATAAAAAAAAGGTGGCAGGGGTACAGTTTCCTGTTAATTAATTGTATTAGAATAATAGCCTCAATTGGGGTCGAATATGAATTCATTCCTACACAAGCACGATTCAGTATCTTTAAACTCCATCACAGAGCAATATATTTCAGTACACGCTTTTCATTATTTAGTAGTCAATAATTGGGGGGCGTGGCAAGAGTACACGTCACGGCCATACGTCACGGTAGACGTAGCCCGCTCCCAGTGCCCCAGTTGACATTTGCATTTTTGATGACTCGCCTTTCGATTTTGATGGTATGTCTCTAAGACAACTACCCTAATGAAGCGGGTAGATATTTGGTTATATTTTTCCTAATTACGTCGGTGTCTAAAACACAATGTGTTTTAATGCCATGTCAATCAGCAACCTAGTTCAGACGCTATTGCAATAAAACGATATGTCTCGGGCCTTGAAGTACATAGTAGCTGTATTTACCTAGTTGTAGTTTTACAGGGCCTGGGCTTACGCTCGTGTGCTCCCGTCTGCAGATCTGTATCTGTCCATCTTTTTCCTTAAAGTTGTGCACCTTCTTCGCCGATACTACATCCTCACTTAATCCGTTCCAAACCTCTATGTTTCTTTGCGGGAAGCTATATTTCTTTATGTCTCTCAAGCATCTTCCTTTTCTCAATTTTTGACTGTGTCCTCTTGTGTTCCTGGTGTTTATTCCTTCTCTTAGTAGTAACTCCTCATTATCTACTTCTTCCATTTTACTTAATAAATTTGTATTAGGTCTCCCTTTTCTATTCTTTGTTCGTGTTGGTAGGTCCATTTTTAATCTTTCTTCATATGTCATTCCCTCCAGTTATGAAACCATTTTTGTTGCCATCCTTTGTATTCTTTCTATTTTTTTTCTTTTTTGCGTGTTTCTTCTTATGGGGAGACCACACCACCTCCGCATATTCCAATTTGGAATATGCTCAGACTACAATTTCATCAGGTAGTGCAATTTTTTTACGTCACTTTCCCGCCAGAGCTTAGCGTCTATCGCCCCTCCCCTGTCCTCCCCCTCCCCCTACCAGCGCACGCATTTCGGAGTTATTGCCAGCCCTTGCTTGTAAATGTCCTATTAGTTAAAGTCATCCACCCTTGCATAGATTTTTCCGCTGCTTCACAAGTAATTTCGTCACCTTGCACGTTAAGAGACCGTACCCATATATATACTACCCTAATCTTCCTTTCATTTTAAATAAAACCTTGATAGATTATAAATCAGCTACTTGGCCCCCTTTTCCCGCGCTACAGGGCCGCCCCAGGGCGGGTATAAAGCTCGGGGTAGCGTCTCCCGGGTAGGGATGGGCAGCTACCGTTAAATTGAGTACCGGTTGTACCGGTACCGAAAACTCAGGTACCGTTAGTACCGGTACCGGTACCCAAAAGTTTATTTTTATCTTAATGCCGTCTGATGAAATTCCTAAATAAATTTTCTGTAAAGAAAACTCTCTCTCTCTCTCTCTCTCTCTCTCTCTCTCTCTCTCTCTCTCTCTCTCTCTCTCTCTCTCTCTCTCTCTCTCTCTCTCCTGAATGAAGTGAATATTTTTTTCGATAAAAAGAATAGCATATGTATACGTAGTTATTATGGATGTACTCATAGTCTAATAACAATAACAATATATATTAGTATCCTAAAAAAAAAAAAATCGGACATGAAGAATCATCCAATAAATCCAATAATAAAATAATGGAGACGGGAGCTATGATGGTAACGAAAAGCAGGACAAAATGGTGGGAACTTGGGAAGACGGTCAGCGAGGCAGTGACTCAGCACCGAGCACAACATTCAAGGCTTATCGTCTCCACAGGGCCCATACCAGTACCGCATGGCGACTGGCGAGCCCCGCGCGCCGCCGAGCGTCACTAAGATCACTCGGCACTGTTTGGTACCGGTACCGGTTGATCTTAGTGACGCTCGGCGGCGCGCGGGGCTCGCCAGTCGCTATGCGGTACTAGTATGGGCCCTGTGGAGACGATAAGCCTTGAATGTTGTGCTCGGTGCTGAGTCACTGCCTCGCTGACCGTCTTCCCAAGTTCCCACCATTTTGTCCTGCTTTTCGTTACCATCATAGATCCTGTCTCCATTATTTTATTATTGGATTTATTTATTGGAGTTACTGGATAAATCTTCATGTCCGATTCTTTTTTTAGGTTGCTAATATATATTGTTATTGTTATTAGACTATGATCGAGTACTTCTATAATATGTATACATGCTATTTTTTTATCGAAAAAATAAATATTCAGAGAGAGAGAGAGAGAGAGTGTACAACAGAAGAAACATCC
Source organism: Eriocheir sinensis (assembly GCF_024679095.1). Taxonomy (NCBI): domain Eukaryota; kingdom Metazoa; phylum Arthropoda; class Malacostraca; order Decapoda; family Varunidae; genus Eriocheir; species Eriocheir sinensis. Next base: position 45,070 of record NW_026110556.1, read on the forward strand.
TAATTGAGGGCAGAAATAAATGAGAGAAAAAAGTCCACTGTGTGTGTGTCACACACACACACACACACACACGCACACACACAGTGGACTTTTTCCTCTCATTTATTTCTGCCCTTAATTAGTGTAAAGGGAAGACCACTATTAACTCCTCACCTCTAACATAGCCCCGGAACACCTCACTCGACCTACACTCATCCCGAGCGAGGCTTCACACTACCCGCAGCGGAACGCCTCGAACGCCCTGCCCGAGCTCCACCGGCGCGAGTGGGGGGGCCCTGACGTCAGCAGCCGAAGCAACCTCGGACGTTGGTGCGCTGAGGACGGGAGACGACTCCAGGACTCGGTCGAGCCAGCTCGCTAGGCACTGGCTCCCCTTCACCACCTAACGAGTCCTCCACCTGACGAGGCTGCTGCCGCGTTACGCCCGGCCCGGCACTGCCCTCCATCACTCAGCCGTAGCACCGCCGCGGTCTACCCGGGGAAGACACTGTTGGCCCCGAGACCAAATACCCGGGCCGCCCTTGCTGGCCTTACCACGCCGGCCTGCCTACCTGTCTTCCGTGGGCTGTATGAGCGGCCTCACCACGCCAGCCGTCCTACCTGTCTCCCGTGGGCTGTGTGAGCGGCCTTACCACACCGGCCGTCCTACCTGTCTCCCGTGGGCTGTGCGAGCTGAAGTGCATATTAAAGACGGAGTTAACATCTTGCGTATCGCTTCTCCTGACTACACTGTGAAAGGGGGGGGAGCAAAACACCTGGCTCAGAAGGAAAACTGTTAGCCCGGAACAGCCTTGGGCCCCTGCACTTTCGTTTCCTTCACAATTAGGATGTTTATTCTGTTTTACACTCTCTCTCTCTCTCTCTCTCTCTCTCTCTCTCTCTCTCTCTCTCTCTCTCTCTCTGAATGACGTGAATATTTATTTTTTCGATAAAAAATAGCATGTATAGTTATTATGGATGTACTCGATCATAGTCTAATAACAATAACAATATTTATTAACAACCTAAAAAAAAAAGAATCGGCCATGAAGAATTATCAATAAATCCAATAAATAAATCCGAGCAATCTGGTACCGGTACCGAGTAATCTGGTACCGGTACCGAGTAATCTGGTACCGGTACCGAGTAATCTGGTACCGGTACCGTACCGTTTAGCTGGTACCGTTAGTACCGGTACTGGTACCGGTACCTGCCCACCCCTACTCCCGGGGCATCATTTCGCTAGCTCAACCCACTACTTGCCCGCAGGTATGTACTACGTACTCTCCCGCCTTCGCCCCCCCATTTTTCCCCCTACGTGCTCCCCAGTGTTAATTACCGTCTCCCCTTTAGCCAATGGGTATCTTAATTATCCTGTAAATGCATTTCTGATCCCAGTAAATGAAATAAGCATCATTTCGCCCGCTCAATTCACTATTTGCCCACAGGTTCTGGCGGCCCACTCCCTGCCACACACACACCCCATACACCCACACGAACCCGTGATTCTTGCCCGATGTGTTCTTTTAGTTGTTAACCTCAGTACTCCTCTTTTCTTTTCGTGATAGGGTAGGAAGAAGGAGACCCCTTGAGCGTTCCTGGAGCCTTACGGGGTAGAAACGGGGAGTCAACCCCATAGTCTCCTTCTTTATCCCCTATTGCGGAAGGTACTATGTGAGTATATAGGCGTATTACCATTAATCTGTGGTTTATCTCTAGAGTGAGAAGTGTTATTGAAATAGGGAGCTGTAGGTTTGTCGTTTCGACGGAAATTGTTCTCGCCGTGTACGGGCCTTTCCCGGAGTGTAAGGTTTCCCCTCCCCTGAGATTTTTCCAATATCATATGTACCTGGTTTTGCAATAGATAACACCCATGCAAGGGTAAGGTTTTCTTAGAGAATTCTCAACCATATTCTGACTACCATTGTGAGAGGAGAAACTAGAACTCAGTCGTGTGTCCATTCACCCACTTCTACCAGTTTCGGGGAAATTCGTGCCTACATTTAGCTGTTAACTGTGAGCCGTGACATCAGTTATGACTATGTACGTCTCCTAAACTAAGTACAACAGAAATAAATGTGCCAACCCATGTTTATAGGCCTTTATTTTATTTCTCTTTTCCCCGTCGTGAGTTTTTGTCCGGACGGTTGTGTAAGTTAAACTAACCATTTACCGCCCCGAGTCTGCCCCGCTCTCCACGCTTACCCTATCCAAGGGATCAGAGTCTCGCTCTGGGTCACTTTAACCCCTAATTAAGTCCTTAGTCTTGTTACATACATATATTTTAAGGTTCCCAGCGAGCTACCGGTGACATAGTCCATCGGTAGATCTCTGGGTGGTGGCAGCAAAACTACCCCCAGGGTGAGTCCCCCTTGTTTTTTTCCCCAGATACCCATTAGTTGAATTTTCTTTTAACATCATTTAGTGCCCCGAATTTACGGGCACGACACTACACTGGTCAATGATACAGGTTTGTAGTTCAGGGGTTCTTCCTTTTTTTCCAATTTTGTATATAGGGACCACTTCAGCCCTCCGCCACTCCTTTGGTACTTTACCAGTTGTTATTGAGCATTCTATGATATCATATTCCGGTCCAACCAGCTGATTTCTGCATTCTTTCAGTATATAACCTGAGACTTCATCCGGTCCAACTGCTTTCCTCTCTTCCAGCTCCTCCATCATTTTATATATCTCCTCTTTAGTTACTGTGACTTCTTCCATATGAACATTTATCTTGTTATCTTGTGGTTCGTTGAATTTTGATTCTTTTGTAAAAACTTGCTGGAACCTTTTGTTTAGTAGCTCAGTCATGTCTTTAGGATCTTCGATTATCATATTCCCATCACTCAATCTTTCTATTGTTTACCTTGGTTTGATTTTTTTCCATTTATGAATCAATAAAACTTTAAAGCCTTAACCACCTCTTTCTCTACGTTTTCCTTGTCTTCTTTCAGTTGTTGTTCAATTATTTTTTTGAAGACTACATTAGCTTTCTCATTTTCGACTTTCCAAGTCTTTATTTCCCCCAAAACTTCTTCTCTAACCCCTTGCTCCTCTTTGTTCACTATTTTCTTCAAATTCTCATTTTCCTTTCTTGCCTCTCCTAGTCCTTCCTTCATCGATTTTTCATATTTCGCCAATTTCTCCTTTAGCTCTTCATTTTCTTGAATCAGCTTCTTCTCCCTTTCCTCTAAAATGCGAACCCGTGATCTGAGGTCTCTGAAATTCTCTGTTCTGCAATTCCTCCTCATCCCTGCTCTTCACTATTCCGATCCACTTATCTAGTTTCCTTTCCATAAGCAAAATTCTCTTGTAAATACCCGACTCTTTACTCGCGGATCCAGAGAAACTACCACCTTTCAATATCACTGTCATCATCAGCATTCTCCATATCCATCCGTTTTCGGGATCCACTGTGGTGCCCCGAGGGCTGCGACACCACTCGTGTCATCATCATCTTCACCGGCAATATTTTCCGATGACAACAGCGGTATCGACCGCTAAAACACAACACGGACTCCAACACATGATTGTCCCCACTGTTCATTTACCAACCTATACACAATTGTAATTGCCCATTAACGCACCCGCTTATCTCTCTAAGCCAAAACACAATCACCGCGGCCAAAAACACGATCAGCCGCGGAACAAAATGTTATGAAAACAAAGCTGCGTCACCGCGTGAATTAAGCATGTCGGTTAGGTAGATTATTGTATGAGCTCGGTGTGAGTTTGATGTATGACTCACACGCCTGACGTATTACCCTCGCGATGTCTGCCTATATAAGAAGCATTTTCTCCAGGCTTGACCTCAGATTAACCAGCACTCTGTTCGTTGCTGGACACTCAGTTGTCCTTCCCTAGACAACATGGGTAGAACATTCATCGTTGCTACTGTGAGTATGGAGTGAAGAATTACCATAGAGGAAAGCGTATCTAACATATCTATTGTGTTCTATTATCTTAGTTTTACTTAGGATTATATTTCTATGATACTTTATTGTGTGAGTTTTACTCAATATTATACCAGTGTTAACGTCAGTAACCAATAGTGAAAGAAAACCTGAAGACTCATTGAGTCTAGTAAGCCAGTCGCTGGTTTAAACAATATTTTTACCCTCTGTAATATTAAGTAGTATTAAGGTAGAATAAAATACATATAAGAAAGGCGACACCGTTTCATCACCCCATTTACGAACTCCTTTAAATACTCCTAAAGTACCAGAATTTTAAGTCAAGTGTCACTAGTACAAACAGTGTGTCGTCTCCCCTGTGTGACCCGGATTACGGGTTACAACATTGGTGTCAGGTGTGGGGTGGTGAAACATGTGGTGAAACATGTGGTGAAACATGTGGTGAAACTTGTGGTGAAACATGTGGTGAAACTTGTGGTGAAACTTGCGATTTATATTGGTTTATATTGGTATTGTACTGGTGTATGTCCACATCCGAAAGCGAGGGAGAAGACAGTTATTCTTGGAATTACGGGAATAAGACTTTAGAGTTAAAATGCCAGACGAAGGCAAGAACCCTCCCCCCAAAAAAGAAGATGGAAAATCGATCACCCTTGCCCATGATGATCTTGTCACGCTACTTAGCCGTCATACCTTGAATGATTTTAGTAGAGTGCAGGGACTCTTATATTTTTGTGGTGGAGAAGAAAAAAGTAGCAAAGCACCAAACCTCCCATGCCATAAGCTAGCAAAGAAATGGATAGAGGATATTGAAAGCCGGACACAGGCAAATTGGGACACTACCGGAAAGATTGAGTTAGCCAAACAATATGCCCTGGGAGCAGCGCGCGATCATCTCCTCGGTTGTATCACTAGATGTGGACAGGATTGGGAAAAGTAAAGGAAGACTTCCTACGTGTGTTTCCCACAGTAAGGACCTTTTCGGTCCTCCAGAAAGAATTGGGAGAGGCAAAACGGCGGACAGGAGAAAACATCCGCACCTTCCTCATCCGCCTGGAGACATTGAGAGACGAGTTGATCGCTCTCAAGCCTGACAATGCCAGTTTCTAACTGAGATAACCGCTTTACGGCTCAGAGAGGCTTTCCCTCCGGCCCTCTTACTCATCTTAACGGAGGAAGAAAAGGGGGACCCACAGAAGGTATTAAAGAAAGGGTATGAGTATATTAAAGCTTATCCAGAGTCGAAGCTATCCGATGCCGATATCGCCAAAGAAATAAAAGTGCTGAACGTCTGTTCCACCCAGGCATCCGGACCCAAACATGTCTCACAAGCCCGTCCTCCACGCCCTCCAGGCCAGTCACGTTACCCGATACCCCAAAGGGGAGGACGGCACGCCGCGCCACCTACACGCCCATATGGGAACGCGCCCACGCCACCTACATGTTATGCTTGTGGGTATGTAGGACACATGGCTCGCGATTGCACATATGGAAGGCAGTATAGGGGTGCCTACCACCCACCAACGGGCTCTCGGTACCCTCAGTACCAGCCCACTCGAAACAGGCGTCAGCCTGTCTCGCCTTGCGCTGCCTGGCGCCCGAAGTACACGGCCGGTCCCTCACCCCGTCGCTCCTGGGACAACCCTGACCACGACAAGAACAAAAAAAAACACGACCCCAGAGTAGCTGCGGCAGTCCACGGCCCTACCAACGCCCTCACGTTGAGATTGTGCGTAGGCGCTAATGCACCAAAGGAGATGGTTTACGCAATGCTAGACACAGGAGCAGGAGCGTCCCTAATAGAAGAAGATTTATTTAGGAAGGTATGCGGGAAGATGATATTTACAGAACCTCTCTCCATACAAGGGGTAGATCGGACTCCAATCCCTAATAAAGGACTAGCCGAAGTAGTAGTAGACTTTGGGCACGGAGAAATTATAGAAAAATTTGTAGTAATATCACAAGGTATAGTGTTACCAACAGCAGTTTTGTTGGGCCTAGAATTTATGTGGAGACAAAATGTGGTAGCTGCACCGCTGGACACACCTGGGCAGTTTAGTGTAATGGTGGGGTCCTACCCAGTGGAAGTACATTCCTGGCTGCGGACGAGATGAGCCCGTACCCAGAAGATCATAAACCTACTTTAGACGAGATGGAGGAAGTACCAGTGAAAGCATACGCTATTAACGTGGCGTCCTTGCTCCCAGGCACGGCAGGGTATGTCACTCTGGAGGCAGAGATTGGCAGAGCCCAGCAAGCCTTATTTCTCCCAAGGTCCAATGATATCCCTTCTTCATTTTTATTTCCCGGGTTAGTAACCTTAACTCCTAACGTCAAACAAACCAAAGGTAAATTCATCATTCCCTATGCTAACCCAACTGAAGAAACTATTGAGATGCCAACAGGTGAAGTGATGGGACACATTTATTCTTGTCACTCAGAATACTATCAATCATCGACTAATGAATGTGTAGCGGCTGTCACAAAACAGCTACAAAGCCGCCTGTCACCCAGTCAAGTAAGCAGATGGTACTCGATAAGCTGATAGACGAGCTATTTTTACCCTCACAACGGGAAAATTGCTGTCTGAAGGGCTTAACCTGCAAGTATCCTGATGTGTTTGCTCTAAAAACGAGCCACTCACTATTACCCCTATTATGTTCACACTTTAAGGCTAAAAATGACAAGCCTATATATAAAAAGCCATACCCAATACCAGTAAAATATCATAAAGAAATAGAGATTCAGCTCAAGGACCTTGAGGCCCAGGGTATTATACGCCCTAGTGCGTCACCCTACAGCGCACCTCTAGTCCCTGTTGCTAAAAGGATGGTGGAGTCAGACTTTGTCTCGACTTCCGCGCTCTGAACGATGAATTGATTGATGACAAACATCCACTCCCTAACATTAACCTCATTTTGCAACAGTTAGGGGAAAGTAAAGTATTCACCTCCCTTGATTTGCGCCAGGGCTACCACCAAGTCCCATTGGCAGAGGAATCTAAACACTTGACAGCCTTCACGACACCTTATGGCCTCTATGAATTCACTACAGTCCCTTTGGATTAAAAACAGCACCTGCAGCCTATCAACGGATCATGAATCAAGTTCTCATAGGTCTGACAGGAAGAATTGTACATGTATACCTTGATGATTTGATAGTACAAGGGAAAGACATGGACCATCACCTAAAGAACCTCCATGCCGTCTTGGACAGACTGCAGAAGGCTCACCTGTCCTTAAGACTAGATAAGTGTTCCTTTTCAAAGAGCAAGTAGATTATCTGGGTCACATTGTTAGTGCTTCTGGCTTGAAGCCTCAGCCCTCAAAGGTACAGGCGGTGCAACAACTCACTCCTCCGAAAACAGTCAAAGAACTTCAAGGTTTCCTGGGATTGGTTAACTTTTATAGGAAATTCATTAAAGACTTTGCCAAGATAGCATCCCCACTTAATAATTTACTCAAAGGGAGGAAAGTAACCAAGAATGATAAGACACATCTGGAGTGGAATGAAGAGGCATTGCATGCATTTAGCACACTAAAGAACAGTCTAACGACTGACATTGTTTTAGCCTTTCCGGATTTCCGGAAACCCTTCAATCTCACCACAGATGCGTCAGATAAGGCAATAGGTGGTGTGTTGCAACAAAAGGATGAAAATGGTAGTTTACGTCCCATAGCATATTTTAGTAGAACCCTGAATGGAGCAGAACGTAACTACTCAGCGGTAGAGAGAGAAGCTTTAGCAGTCATCTATGGCCTCAGTACTAACCGACCCCTTATCTTGGGTTATAGGATACACATCCTGTCGGACCATAGACCACTGACCTGGCTGTTAAAAAGCACAGTACCTAGCAGCAGGATTGCACGCTGGCAGACACTTCTAGGAGAATTTGACTTTAGTATTGATTATCTCCCAGGCTCCAGCAACATCGTAGCAGATTTTTTGTCAAGGATTAGGAATCAAGAGAGTGACGTGATAGAAGGCGAATTGGATGCTCGAATTATGTCTGTCACCCTTACGGGTGGACAGGACATGTCTGTCGCCTCTCCGGAGGGACATGACAAACAGGATAAGTTTCTCCATTGGAGTCTTGCTGGACTCATGGAGCACCAGGATCGCGATCCTGAACTGAGAGAATTGAAGCATGCTTTTGAACAAACCACCGGTGGTAACGTACATGAGAGAGATGAGAGAAAGGTTGCAGAGAGGAGCAATGTAACGTTAATGCAGCTAAGAGGCACTTCAAAAAACTGCCTCTAGTGAAGTGTGTGTAGAGAACGGCATTCTCTACCGCGATGTTTGCGATGAATACAACAAGCAGAAAAGACTGGTTATCGTTCCACCAAGCTACATTCCTAACGCGTTAGCTTTGGCGCATTCCATGCTACCTGCAGGGCATGGAGGCACTAAGGTTACGTTGGCACGCTGTCGCAAGTTTGCGTACTGGCCGGGAATGAAGGCGGACGTGGAGCAATATGTCAGATCTTGTCCTGTCTGTTGTCGGTTTAAGAAGAGGGGATCCCCGCCAGCTCCACTTATGAGGTATCCAGAGGTTGGCCAACCGTTTGACAGAGTCCATATGGATATTGTCGGACCTTTGTCTGTTTCAGACGAAGGCTATAGATATGTACTGACAGTGATAGACGTCCTGTCACGCTTCTTGGTAGCAACCCCCCTTCGTACGAAGGCAGCCAAGGAAGTGGCAGCTGCGTTCTACAAGAACGTAGTCTGTGTACACAGCATCCCGCCGATTCTAGTCACGGATCAAGGAAAGGAGTTCGTCAACACTCTCTTACGAGAGTTGACTCAGTTGTTACAGATTGATCATCTAATGACAACTACTTATCACCCGTCTGCAAACGGTGTGATAGAAAGGCCTAATGGCACCTTAATAAATATCTTGAGAACTTTGTGCGAGGACAATCGCGGTATCTGGGACCAAATGCTTCCGGTTGCAACACACGCCTACAACACTGCCTACCACCGTGTTCTGAAAGATTCACCATTTTTCTTGCTTTTCTCTCGGGACCCAAATGTTCCTTTTGAAGTGCTTGAGAATAGACTCCAACCTTGTTATGATGTTGACAGCTATAAAGCATTTACTTCTAGTGTCGCGCAGCGTACCTATAAACTATGTCAGACCAATATAGATATAGGATGGCAGGAGTCAGAAAGAATGTTTAGGAAATCCAAACCCAAACAGGTGGTAGTAGGAGATCGGGTCTACTTAAGGCATGTATGTACAAAGGGCGAACCAAAGAAGCTCCAGCCCTTGTTCAATGGACCTTTAGGGTGCTAGAAAAATAAGCCCTGTAGTCTTACGACTGCGTCAGGTTAGAGGTGGTAAGATCAAGACAGTTCACACAAATAATGTTCAGGTCGTTCACGAGGACTCTCTTGGCTTCCATGACTCTCCTAATGTCAGGCGTGCATACCCTCTCCCTGATCAAGTAGTAGAAGTGGACCCACTCCCCATGACTTATTCCCCCGAGGAGCCGCTGCCATTGTCCTTTCCAGCTCCTTCCGAGCTCTCCTCACCGGCTCCTGTCTCCTCAGATGCTTCAGAGGTCCCTCATTGGTTCCCTCAGCTCCTTCAGAGCCCTGTGTCAGTCGCTCATTACGATCCAATACGGTACCCCTTCTCTCCCCAATGTGATGGACCGCCCTCTTGAGTATCGCCAACGACCAACGAACTGATGCCCCTATAATTACAGATCCTGGGTGTTGCCCTCCTTGTCTTCCCTTGATCCTCCTGGAGCAACCCATTCGTCCCGGCCTCGTCTTCTCCCCAGTCTTTAAGATGCTGTTGACAGGACGGTACTATGTTGTCCCTGTCGTCATCAAGACGGACGACATCCAACGTCCTCTCATCAAAGTGGCAAATCTAACAGCGGAAGGTTCATGGTCGATTGAACATATGAATCAATCGTTCCCCACTGTTGGTCTGCTCAGGCGCACTCTAGACTCTTTTCACATTGAGTTTGAGAAGTTATTCAAAGAACTTAACAGCTTTCTGTCGGCTATGAGTGGTAGAGATGGAAGCCTGTTTCGGACTCGCCAGAAGCGAGGAGCCGTGGATTTCCTTGGCTCGGTAGCAAACCTCCTTTTCGGTACGGCCACTCAGGCCCAAATAGATGTGATACACGGAAGCTCTCCCAGCTCTACACTCTGTCCACAGAAGAGAGACGTCAACTTAACCTCCATCAGGAAGTCCTCAACGCCACAGTTCGGGACCTCCGTCATATTCATTCTGCCATCTCCTGTCTAGAGTCCGCCTCGGCTTTGGCCTCAGCTATTATCCGTCAGTTCTCACTAAAACCTTGCAAATTGAAGGGGAAATGCGTATTTTGGAGACTATCCTTATCATTAAGTTGGCACTTAGTGACCTAAATCATGATACTCTGAATCTCAAGCTTGGCCTTCAGCAGCTGTCCCAAACGCAGGTTTACCCTCTCCTCCTTCAAAATGAAGTACTATTTCGTGTGCTCAGCAATGCGTCACCCATTACCCAGGCTTACTTTTCCTGCAGCACATGAATATTTAGCATTGTATAGAGATGTCTCTAGGGTTATTTCTAAAGGTACGCTTTCCTCAGGAACCCTTCACTTCTACTTACAAATCCCCATGAAAGGGGATCCTCTGACGTGTTCGATGTGTTTAAAATGGACGCGTTGCCTTTTCATCTTGATGGCACGCCATATTTTCTGCACACCGACACGCTTTCCACTTACCTTGCGGTTTCTGAAGACCGCACTCACTATATGCTCTTGGACTCCTTGGACCGCTGTACTAAACACCACCTGCTCTATGTATGTCCACCTGTCGCCCCTGTCTACTCGACTTCTGTCCAGCGCTGCGAGATCGCTCTCTTTCTCGATCGCCCAGACGCCCTCTCGCTGTGTTCTAAGTCTCTTCTCAGAGTCTTCCCCCCGGTCTTCATCCCGTCTCCTGCGGGCTGGGTCTTCGCTACCGATACTCCCCAGATGGTCACCATGGTCTGCCCGGACAGCCCGGTCTCCAAATACAGGCAGACCATCAACGGGACGGGTCTCCTCAGCCTCGGTATGGGCTGTAGTGCCCACTCCGACGCCTTCAGCCTCCCTGCCTCTGCTACTATGGACGGTGACGCCCCGCTGACGGTTCATCGCGCCCCCTTCCACATCGGACGTGACGTGGTCTCATCGCTCCTGGCCAAGACTCCCCTTGGACCCTTCCCCTCCCCGCCGCCGTCGCCCGGGTCGTCTTTGGCCCCCCCGCTGGACCTCCCTCCAGCACTTCACGCGCTCCAGGAATCCGTCTCCGGTCCCCGCCGTCGACCCTTCCTCCCTTGGTGGGGTGGCTGCTCCTCCTCGGCGTCGTCTTCGTCGCCGGTGGGTGGCCTTCTGTCTCTTCAGGTCCCGTCTCTCGCAGGCCTCCCCACGATCCCGCCATCCCCGTCTTGGCCCTCCATGGTCGTCCGCCGGGCGGATCGCTTCGTGCCACGAGGACGTGGCGTGGTTTTAACGGGGTATGTGGTGCCCGATGGCTGCGACACCACTCGTGTCATCATCATCTTCACCGGCAATATTTTCCGATGACAACAGCGGTATCGACCGCTAAAACACAACACGGACTCCAACACATGATTGTCCCCACTGTTCATTTACCAACCTATACACAATTGTAATTGCCCATTAACGCACCCGCTTATCTCTCTAAGCCAAAACACAATCACCGCGGCCAAAAACACGATCAGCCGCGGAACAAAATGTTATGAAAACAAAGCTGCGTCACCGCGTGAATTAAGCATGTCGGTTAGGTAGATTATTGTATGAGCTCGGTGAGTTTGATGTATGACTCACACGCCTGACGTATTACCCTCGCGATGTCTGCCTATATAAGAAGCATTTTCCAGGCTTGACCTCAGATTAACCAGCACTCTGTTCGTTGCTGGACACTCAGTTGTCCTTCCCTAGACAACATGGGTAGAACATTCATCGTTGCTACTGTGAGTATGGAGTGAAGAATTACCATAGAGGAAAGCGTATCTAACATATCTATTGTGTTCTATTATCTTAGTTTTACTTAGGATTATATTTCTATGATACTTTATTGTGTGAGTTTTTACTCAATATTATACCAGTGTTAACGTCAGTAACCAATAGTGAAAGAAAACCTGAAGACTCATTGAGTCTAGTAAGCCAGTCGCTGGTTTAAACAATATTTTTACCCTCTGTAATATTAAGTAGTATTAAGGTAGAATAAAATACATATAAGAAAGGCGACACCGTTTCATCACCCCATTTACGAACTCCTTTAAATACTCCTAAAGTACCAGAATTTTAAGTCAAGTGTCACTAGTACAAACAGTGTGTCGTCTCCCCTGTGTGACCCGGATTACGGGTTACAACACCACAATTATACTCGGTCTGACTTATACTGGTTATTATACTGCTATTCGCAGCAATATCTTTCTCTGCTCCAATTGCAACGCTGCCTCGTTCAAATCTCATAACACCGCTGCGGCCGCCACGTTTACCAGCCGGAGCATCAATTCATGTCCTTTTGTGGCGATAAAGAGGACACAGCCTTGTGTGAAGCTACATTTATTCCGGGAAGATGGCAGACGAGGGTAAGTGATATATATGAATAATGATAATGTGGAAATTCTAATTATTTTCACGCTGACTGCTGTTCTGAACTTGCTTACTGCATGCCTCCCCTCCTCCCGCGGCCCCGCTGGCCGCTGCACTTGATTTAAACACATGAACATGGGGAGACTGCAAGAGGCCGAATGGCCTACACACGGCAGCTCCAGATTCCCCCCCACTACCACCTGTCATCCTCGTCCACGTAGCTATCCAGTCTACTCTTAAAACAAGCTATCGTCCCTGCACTCACTATGTGATTGCTGAGTCTATTCCATTCCCCCACCACCCTATTACTAAACCAATGCCTGCCCATTTCCTTCCTAAATCTATACTTTTCTAATTTATGTCAATTACAACATGTTCTATCCTGCTCTAGCTCATCCATATACTGTCCAAACATCTTGTGCAAAAGTTAACCAGCATCTTCACTCTTTCATCCCTTACACTGATAAACTCTGGAACAGCCTTCCTTCGTCTGCATTTCCTCCTGCCTATAACTTGACCTTCAAGAAGAGTGTATCAAGACTCTACTTTTGTCTGTTTGGGAGCGGTGAGTAGCGGGGCTTTTTTTCTAGTACGCTTTGTTGCCCTTGAGCTGTCTCCTTTGTTTAAAGAAAATAATAATTAAATAAATAGAAGTTGGCCGCCAATGCTTCCAACACATTTTGGTGCCATATCTACAAGTAGCTGGTGACCGTAAATATCTCAGCAAGCTGCATGCATCTATGCCATTCCTATCACGGTGCATGGAGCAAGCTTCACGTAACACTCAGACAGAGACAGTTCAATTATGTTTATATTTCACACTCAGTTTATTGCTCAATCTATTAGGTGCAGTGCTGTTGACATTGTTAGTGGTAGTATTAGTACAGTTAATGTATTTATTTGCATTAATTTATCAATATTTATTTATTATATTATTAGTGTTTGAAAATTCTAATACTAGTATTAAGATAAACAAAAATATCAGAAATATATTTATACTCATTAATTATTATTGCTTTTCTTATTATTACTTCCTTCAGTGTCCTGGCACTTTGACATCTAGTGCTTTTCCGTCTAGCAGCCAAAATTGTGGTCTTTCTGAATGTGTATGTCCTAAGTCTTCATTGGTGTAATTAGCTATATAACATCAAAATCTGCATCTCTCTCCCTTCTCACCCAGTTGTCCCCGTACATCCTTTCAGTATCCAAAGAATTTCAATTTACCTCTTGTAATCACTTAACTAATGCAGTCAGCGAGTTTACAACTTCACATCATACCTCGTAACTCTTCCTTCAAGATCTTAACATCACCTGGCCTCTTAATTCCTTAGTGCACCAACAAACCCACTTGGCAATCCTCATCTCTATATTTTACCGTGTGGACATACTCTTTCCTTTCATGTTCCACTGTCGTATGTTATTCCACATCTAACACAACCACATCCCAACAAATCCGAACACGTTCGGTATCATCCAAGAGAATGTGGCAGCTGAAGATGAGTGTCCAAGAAAGAGGCCAAGGGTGAAGCTGAATGAAGACATTTAGCCACCCCCTGAGGTACGTGGCAGCATCCAACCCTCTTGCTGAGCTGCAGGAGTGTGCTCCCCATTGCACTGCACCAGCTCCATGTACTGATTTCGGTATGAATACTAATTCATCTAGTGTTTGTTGAATATTGTGTTATTAATCTAATTATGACTTCACAAAATAGATTGTGCAAGTCACTGAGCACATGCCCTGCACAACATTATCTTTAAGTTGTAGAATTCCCTCATATGGCTGCTGATTTGTGTATCCTGAAATGATTGGATATTGATAGTCTTAACTTTTTTTTTTTTTTTTGTCCATGATCACTGAACCATGTTACGGTATGTCTTTGGGTGCAGTTCCAGGTAATAAGTTTGGGGGGGTGGGGGGGGGACGTCAGACTTTTTGCGGGTGGAAGGAGCATTAGCATTACCGACTAGCCATTCCCGGCAGTCCTGGTCTTGAAAAACTGGTGGACTGACCTAAATTAATGGGTATAACGGCCTGGACTTTGTGCCAAAGCAATTCCTGGGCGGCCAGTGTTCCTCTTCGGATCCGAATGAGACGCCTGATACCTCTGAGAAAAATCATTGTTTTAGCCGCAACGCGCTTTTGAGCTAGTTTTCCTGTATCACTCAGGATCATGGGGGGGGGGCCCGGGCCCCTTTAGCCCCCCCTTGGATCTACCAATGTAGCTATGTCTAATAATATATCTACCCTTTACAGTCTGATGGTGCATCCTTCTAGGTTGTCAAGTTTTAGTAGCTACTCATGAGAAGTATTCCATAATGATCATTGATTTCCAGATACTTTGCACTAAAAAAAGGTGTCATTAAACCTGCCGCAAATAATATTCAGCTACAGTCAACCCTTGCTTTAAAGAACCAATATGGAGGAAGGGGGTGATGTTATATCCAAAAATCTTTCACATCTGAAGTATCCAACCTTTCTGTGTATAACAAACCTTGTTTGTTACATGAACTTAAAAGTTCACAGTTTCCATACATGATTCTTTTTTCCTTGCATTTGATGATTAATCCTGACATGTATTTCCATTATCAGTTGGTAATATATAGTAACAAGACAATAATACACATTATAACAATGTATATATTATTATTATTTTTTTTTTTACAACAAAGGAGGCAGCTCAAGGGCACACAAAAAAAGAAAACAATAATAAAAAAAGCCTGCTACTGCTGCTCCTAAAAAGAAACAAAAGAGGTGGCCGAAAGCAAGATCAAATACGGGAGGAGAGGTGTCCTGATACCCTCCTCTTGAAAGAGTTCAAGTCGTAGGCAGGAGGGAATACAGATGAAGGAAGATTGTTCCAGAGTTTACCAGCGTGAGGGATGAAAGAGTGAAGATGCTGGTTAACTCTTGCATAAGGGGTTTGGACAGTATAGGGATGAGCATGAGTAGAAAGTCGAGTGCAGCGGGGCCGGGAGGGGGGAGGCATGCAGTTAGCAAGTTCAGAAGAGCAGTCAGCGTGGAAATATCGATAGAAGATAGAAAGAGAGGCAACATTGCGGCGGAATTTAAGAGGTAGAAGACTATCAGTATGAGTAGGAGAACTGATGAGACGAAGAGCCTTAGCCTCCACTCTGTCCAGAAGACATGAGAACACATGAGATACATACTCCATACGGGGGCGGACAAGGCCCCTGTATATGGACAGCAACTGTGCAAGGGAGAAGAACTGGCGGAGACGGTACAGAACGCCCAGCCTCGAGGAAGCTAATTTAGTAAGAGATGAGATATGAAGTTTCCAGTTGAGATTTTGAGTTAAGGATAGACCGAGGATGTTTAGTGTTGAGGAAGGTGATAGCTGGGTGTTGTCAAAGAATAGGGGATAGTTGTTTGGAAGATTGTGTCGAGTGGATAGGTAGAGAAACTGTGTTTTTGAGGCGTTGAAGGACACCAGGTTCCTCTTGCCCCAATCGGAAATAATAGTAAGGTCTGAGGCTAAGCGTTCTGCAGCCTCCAGCCTTGAGTTGTTAAGTTCCTGTAGGGTGGGTCTTCTATTAAAAGAAGTTGAGTAATGCAGAGTGGAATCATCGGCGTAGGAATGGATAGGACAGTTCGTTTTGGAAAGAAGATTATCAATGAACAACAGAAAAAGAGTGGGAGATAGGACAGAACCCTGTGGGACACCGCTGTTAATAGATTTAGGGGAAGAACAGTGACCGTCTACCACGGCAGAAATAGAACGGTCAGAAAGGAAACTGGAGATAATGGTACAGAGAGAAGGATAGAAATCGTAGGAGGGTAGTTTGGAAAGCAAAGATTTGTGCCAGACCCTATCAAAAGCTTTTGATATGTCCAGCGCAATAGCAAAAGTTTCACCGAAACGGCTAAGAGAGGATGACCAAGAGTCAGTTAAGAAGGATAGGAGATCACCAGTAGAACGACCCTTGCGGAACCCATACTGGCGATCAGATAGAAGGTCAGAAGTGGAAAGGTGCTTTTGAATCTTCCGGTTAAGGATTGATTCAAAAGCTTTAGATAGACAAGAAAGTAAAGCTATAGGACGGTAGTTTGAGGAATTGGAGCGGTCACCCTTTTTAGGCATAGGCTGTATGAAGGCATACTTCCAGCAAGAAGGAAAGGTAGATGTTGACAGGCAGAGGCGAAAGAGTTTGACCAGGCAGGGTGACAGCACGGAGGCACAGTTTTTAAGGACAATAGGAGGCACTCCATCAGGTCCATAAGCCTTCTGAGGATTGAGGCCAGAGAGGGCATAGAAAACATAATTTTGAAGAATCTTTATAACAGGCATAAAGGAGTCAGAGGGGGGATGAGTAGGAGGAATATGCCCAGAATCGTCCAGAGTGGAGTTTTTAGAAAAAGTTTGAGAGAAGAGTTCAGCCTTAGAGATAGATGAGACGGCAGTGTTGCCGTCAGGACTGAGGAGTGGAGGGAAAGATGAAGAAGTGAAGTTGGAGGAGATGTTTTTGGCTAGATGCCAGAAGTCACGGGAAGAGTTAGAGAAAGCAAGGTTTTGACATTTTCTATTAATGAAAGAATTTTGGTTAGTCGGAGAATAGATTTGGCACGATTTCGGGCAGAAATGTAAAGTTCATAATTAGCATTAGTTTGAAGGCTCTGGTACCTTTTGTGAGCTACCTCTCTATCATTGACAGCACGAGAACAAGCGTGATTAAACCAAGGCTTTTTAGCGTGAGGAGTAGAGAAAGAACGAGGAATGTATGCCTCCATTCCAGAGACAATCACCTTTGTGATGCGCTGAGCACACACAGAGGGGTCTCTATCCTGGAAGCAATAATCATTCCACGGGAAATCGGAAAAGTACATCCTCAGGTCGTCCCTCCGAGCTGAAGCAAAATGCCAGAAGCTTCGCCTCTTCGGTGGGTCCAGAGGGTGTACAGGAGCGATAGGACAGGATGCAGAAATAAGATTGTGATCGGAGGAGCCCAACGGAGAGAACAGTTTGACAGAATAAGCAGAAGGGTTTGAGGTAAGGAAGAGGTCTAGAATGTTGGGCCGGTCTCCAAGACGGTCGGGAATACGTGCGGGGTGCTGGACCAACTGCTCTAGGTCGTTGAGGATAGTAAAGTTGTAGGGTTGTTCACCAGGATGGTCAGTGAAAGAGGATGAAAGCCAAAGTTGGTGGTGAACATTGAAATCTCCTAGGATGGAGATTTCAGCGAAGGGAGAGTGGGTCAAGATGTGCTCCACTTTAGAATTCAAATAGTCAAAGAATTTTACATAGTTGGTAGAGTTAGGTGAGAGATAAACAGCACAGATGTATTTAGTAATAGAATCACAATGAAGTCTTAGCCAGATGGTGGAAAATTCAGAAGAGTCAAGGTCGTGGGCACGAGAGCAAGTGACGTCGTTGCGCACGTAGGCGCAACATCCAGCTTTGGATTGAAATTTAGGATAGAGATAGTAGGAGGGAACAGAGTAGAGATTGCTGTCAGCAGCCTCACAAACCTGTGTTTCGGTAAGGAAGAGAAGGTGAGGTTTAGAGGAGGAGAGATGATGTTCCACAGAATGAAAATTAGAGCGAAGACCGCGAATGTTGCAGAAATTGAGAAGAAAGAGGTTCGAGGAGTTATCAAGACACCTCTCGGGTCGGCAGCCAGAAGGGGAGTCCTCCCTGGGGGAATATGTGGTCCCCCCCCCCAGGCGGGGACTCCGAGGCTTGGTGTAGGTGCGCCATTTTGAAATTTTAATTTTGGGAAAAGGTGTATATGTTGTGTGAATGTAGTGTGGTGTGGATAAAGAGAGGATCTGTCTTTAGAGAGCATGCTGAACTACTCTCCGGTGTTGGTGAGACAATAGGGAAACGGTTAGTGAGGACATGGAAGGGTCTTTGGAGGGCTTCAGCTCCTTCTCACCTCCCATATATACCTCACTGGGAGTGGCTTTATAGCCCAATGAGTGCACGAGATCATTTACCTCATTAGTGACGCCAAGTCCGGGAGTCCTTCCCTAAATTCTTTGCCTGAATTTGTGACACCAAGTATAATAACTAATTTTAGTGACCATTTGCATCCATTTTTCACTTTGATTAAGAAATTGCCTCTCAACAGGGTGTGAACTTAATGGGATTGGAGGAAACTCGACTCGGCCATCAAGCTCACCACAATATAGTAAGGAACCTCTTGTTCTCAGTGATAATTTATCCTCTTTAGTTACTATTCCATGTTGCTTTAATCACAACTAATGTGTTGGAAACATTACAGCTTAATAACATATCTCACATCTCTGCATACAAATTGAGTTCAATATTTAACTGTTAGACCAGTAGGCTACATATCTTTACAAAAAAGGTATGTAAAAAGGTCGACATTTTGAATGATATATTTAAACTCTTAATTATGTTTCTATGGCTGTAGTACCGTTACGATTAGTCGAGTGATCAGCACATGGGTCTTATGTTCTTGATAGCATAGGTTCAAATTTTGACATAGGCTGGCAATTGATAGTAACAGTAGTGTCCACAGATACCTGCCTGTTTCTTGTCTATCCTATTCCACTTTAAACCATGAATGGCCAATCTTTGAAGTGGTAGCATAACCTTGAAGTGCCACTAACAAACCTTTGTCCATTCTTCTGATGTGATGTGAAAAGTGAAAATTGCTGCACAAAACAGTCTGTCGTCTGCGCTGGAGGCAAGGCATCTCAAAGCCCAGGCTGTTACAACTCCTGGGCAGTTTTTGCCCAGAGCCAGCAATTTTTTAGATCCAATAGGGGTGGATTTTTTCTAAGGTCAGGTTCAACATGCTGCAAGATGCCAAGATCTAAGCCTAGTAGGATATATGGGTTATAAGAGAGGAGGTTTGCTCTGGCCTTATACTATCAAAGTCCAAATGCTAATAGACTTCTAAGCACGGTATTTCACTTGCCTTCAGTTTCAACACTTCACTTATGACTCAGGGGTATTTCAGTAAATGTTGGCTGGAGCAAACAGACTCTGACAGCCCTGCAGCAAAGAGCACAGGCTTTGTCAAAAGAAGAGATACTTCGTGGGATTTGCCATTATTTAGTATTACTCTTGTTACGCCAAGAAATTTTTTCCATATACTTTGCCAAATATTTAAAGTAATGCACCATTGTTGATCTTGCCTGTTATAAATCAGATCTTGTTCAATTAACAAGCTTTGGGTGTCTGCCACTTTCCAGTTGTAATGCAAGGAATCATTTATCTCCTCTGCCAGATATCACATGCAATGCACCATTGTTGGTTTTGCCTGTTATAAATCAGATCTTGTTCAGTTAACAAGCTTTAGGTGTCTGCCACTTTCCAGTTGTAATGCAAGGAATCCTGCCAGATATCGCATGTAATGCACCATTGTTGGTTTTGCCTGTTATAAATCAGATCTTGTTCAGCTCACAAGCTTTGAATATCTGCCATTGTTTATTTCAGGTGTAATGCTTGGAAGCATTTGTTCTCTGCCCTGCCCAACAGTATGCAATGCTTTATTGTGAATTTTGTCTGTTATGTTTAACCTTGTTCAGGTAACAAGCTTTTGGTGTCTGCTTTACCTAATAATGTGCTGCAGTGACACTTGGCTTGGTTTCATAATGTGAAATACAGCATGTTATTTCATCACAATAAGTGTCTATCATCACGTGTCTGGCATCATTAATGTGGCTTCCAGGAGTAATCTTGTTTGTATTACAGCATGCAATGTTTTTTTTGCTTTATATGATATACATAATCACATAGGTATGATTTTTTTTTGACAAAATGTAATGGCAGTTGATATTCTTGACTAATGCCTCATAAACCTTGTGAAAAATAATGCTTTTTTGAGGGAGGGGGGGGGGGGACAGAGAGTGGTTTGTTTGGTTGGCCATTTCAAGGAGTTTCATATCAAATGATTTTATTACATCCAACTTTAATGTGTGCTAAAAACATATATTTTATTACATCCAACTTTAATGTGTGCTTCCTGCAGTAAATGCTACATGTTTTACTGATGTAGCCTTTGAAATACATATCACTCTCTGCCCTGTAATTTGGTGTCACATATTGCAGTATAACTTTCCTGCTATTTTCGTACACTATGAGTTCCCTTATTTTGTCTCATTTGCTTTTATCATATGTGCCTCCTCTGCATAGTTGTGCCTACTGAGCTTAATATCTTCATGACCCTGACACCAAGGTCAGAGCTTGTGAGATCATACCGTGTCCTACATCCCATTTTCACCTCCAGGCTCGGCTGTCTCCCAGGACCACCAAGTTATTGCATTCCATTTAAGACAACTCATGTACGTGTTACCTTCTTGATGTCCTCCATCATGTATTTCAGCATATTTTATGATGCTTTGCTCTTATACTGATGTGCCTTGCAACATTTTTATACAGTTTTTATTGTATATAACACACCAATGTTGGTTTTGCCTGTTATAAATCGGGTCATGTTCAGTTAACAAGCTTTGAGTGTCTCCCATTGTTTATTTCAGTTGTAATGCTTAGAACCTTTTGTTCTCTTCCCTGTCAAACAGTATGCAATGCTTGCCAATATCTGGCACTTGTGCAGTTAGTATGATATTTTTACTCAGCTAAGAGCATTTTGCAAAAGGTAAAGGTACGGTTGGGGGCATACGCTGTAGCAACGTGTGGCCTTGGTGCTCATCTCCGTAACATTGGCCCTTGAGCCTGTAGTGTTAGGGAACCCATTACCCTGGGACACAGGACCAGTGTGACATCCGGGTTACCACAGTTGCAAAGACATTATAGTAATCTAGCATGCATAGAATGTTGTATGCTTTGCCTGTATTTAAAGCACTGGATATGTTTGCTACACACACACACACACACATATATATATATATATATATATATATATATATATATATATATATATATATATATATATATATATATATATATATATATTAGCAAATGCTTTCTACACCATATTTTTCCTAAAATAACATTGATATAGTGTAGATAATACCTAATAAAACATAAGAACAAATATATTTTCTTTACCCCATTAGTAAATCATTTTACAATAAAAAAAAAATAAGTAAAGGCTGGATAGGGTGCTGTGGCAGGTACTTCAAAAATAGTAAAGCTACCCCTGAAAAGTGACGTTTTTGGTGGTGTGCAATAGATGGCGCTACTTCCGCACCCCCGAGGAATTATTACATACCACTATCTCTTGGTATATGGTCTCTTTGAGTCCGACTGTCAACAGGTGCCTTTAGATCATCCCCATATCAAGTCTTTTAGTTCACGCTGAATGCCACCCTTGGCTTTGCATAGAGACGGGCTTCTAATCAAATACTGGTACAGACTACAACGCCAACCAAACAAAACTGCATACAACGTTGATTTAGACACCAATGTATGTAGATATAATATACAGAAACAAACCTCTCCTACCTCGCCCCTTTGGTTTCCGTGCCCGGAATGTCATTGGGGACCTCTCGCTATCATACTTCCCTGTAGCAGTTTATCGGTTCCTGTCCCACACAGCTAGTCACGCCATTTCTGTACCAGTATGCTATACACGAACGGCTCCAAATCCGATGCAGGCGTTGGATTTGGAGCTGTCTTTCCGGACTTTCCCCGTTATGGAACTTTGCCTGCTATCGCTTCAATTTTTACAGCAGAACTATCTGTCATTCTTTTACCAATTCGCACCATAATTACTATGCTTGTCGATACTTTTACTGTCTACGCTGACTCACAGGCAGCCCTGTCCGCAATAGAAGATTTTAGGAGCACCCACTCTATTGTTTTAGATATTTCAAGCTGGCTAGTTCTAGCAAAAAGGCTCGGGCATGAGGTGATTAAGCCCCGTTCACATTGTGCCGACTCTGGGCCACGATAACCCACGACTCTAGGGTACTCGAGGTCTTGGGTGTTGATGTGAAAGGGTCGGGCATGTCTTCAAAGAGGTCTTGAGACTGTTGCCGAATGTTGCGCCGACGTCGTGACGGGAGTCTGGAGTCGTAAGGGGTAGTGCAAAAAAGTATTCCTTGCTAAATTTTCACGACAAGAGTCGGCAAGAGTCTGGACCAACCGTCACTGCCGGTTGAGGTCTGAGGGAGGTCGGGGGCTGTCGTCAACAGTCTTGGCTTGTCTTGAGACAGTCGTGACGACTGTCGGGGCCATTTTTCAAATTTTTACCGTTTCCTGTCGGCACAGTCGTCGGTGCCGACTACTTAAGAATGATGAGGGACTGTCGTGACGACAGTCTTCGCCTAATGAAGGACGTTCGTGACGACTGTCGGCTCAGAAATATTGGCTAACACTGCCGCCATCAAGTAATTTATATTTTTATTTTGCAATCAATAGCACAATAACAACTTCTGGACATGGTTACGTTTCGCTAGCACAAACTTGGGAGCCGCACAGTACGCACGCACTTCATTTGCCTCGATCTTTCTTGTGTTGAATGACACAACTAGGGTTGCCACCCTGAGGTCAGAAAAATGTGGAATGCAACATATCACTCTCCAACAAGGAATTCATACGTATTTGAAGGAACGGGTGGCAACCCTAAAATTTCTCGAGCATTCAGTGAGTGACAGCCGCAGCACGCTGCTGGTGGGAGGGACGTTATGTCGCGTATTTTACACGTATTCTAGGACGAACCTTTGACAAATTTTACGGGCTGGTTTTGTGATTAACCGAAAAATGCGCTCACTACAATTTTAAGATTCTGAATTTTATCTGCTTGACCATTCAGATAACAAAATACCGTACGGAACAAATGCCGTTCCGTATTGGTTCCAAAGGGAACGATACATTTCATTATCGAATACAGAGCGATTCCGTATTTTAAGGAACGGCAAGGCTGCCGCCAAGACAGTCGCCAAGAAAGTCGCGAAGACCGTCAGGAAGACCGTCAGCCAACTATTTGGCAACTGTCGGCCAGCTAGTCGGCCAACCAGTTGACAGGCAATCTGGAAGACTGTCTTCAAGACCTCTGCGATTGTCGGCCAATCGGTCGGCAGGTTCGTGGCTGTCGTAGACATGGCGCCATTTCAAAAATTGACCGTTGAGACTCGTCTTGAGACTAGTTGGCAGCATGTCGCAGACATTCTGCCAACTAGTTGGCCGAATGTCCCATACAGTCGGCAATCATGGTAGCCGACACCAAGACGCCAAAAAATTCTTGGAGCGTGGAAGCCGACTTGTCAAATAATGATAAAGTCGCTGGGTTGTCTTGGCCCAGAGTCGGCACAGTGTGAACGGGGCTTTAGGCCGATGAGGTGGCGCGGGCCGATGCTTCTCGCCCTTCCTAACAGTGAGTGCGCTCTTCCATTTAAGGCTTTGCATCCCACCGTGTGGTCTGCACTCCAGAGGGTGTGGCAGCGCAGGTGGGTGGCTGTGATTGCCACGACAAAGATGGGGGAAGTCACAACCAGGGCTGTGCGTCCCTGGTCGTACTCCCATATAAGAAGTCGTAACAGGAAGACTGTCCTGGCCCGCCTTAGGGTGGGCCACACTATGTAGATACACACATGGCTACCTCATGTCCCGAGGAGTTCAGCCCTTCTGTGACGACTGTTTGGTCCTCCTGACTGTCCGGCACTTGCTGGTCGAGTGCCCCAGTCTAGGGGACCTGCGAGAGCGGTACCTCCCCCGGTGTCGGGGCGGAGATGGGAGTTTCTCTCTCTCTCTGGTGCTGGGGGAAAAGGCACTCTTCCCGGGACATGACGTCTATGGCTTACAACAGCAGGCTGGCGTCCTCAACCTCCTGTAGGTTTTATTGTCCTTTTATTGAATCCTTTTTTTACCTTGTTTATTAATTATTTACTGTTTGTTATAGTTATAATGAATAGTTTAGTCTTTTATTCGGTGCCACATGACCCAGCAGTTGCGGCGCCAAGACCAAACGCCCAATAATCATCAATACTGGTTGAAACCTTCCACAGAAGACCATTATAAGGCTGTGTGCCATAAGACGTGCAATGTTGAGCTTACAGCCGAGATAACCCCAAGTAAGTTACATGAGAAGAGTACTAAGCATATGCATAATTGTGCTACTGTTTCCACATCAAGAACAAGAACAGGCGTTTGCTAGTGCCAAAGGACAGACAAACCAAAGTGATGCAGTAAAGTCGGCTGAGATAAAACTTACATCATTGATGATGGAACATGATATCAGCTTCCGCACTGCAGATCACTTGTGTCACGTACTGAAGGACTGTTTTCCTGATTCAGAAATAGCCAAAAAACTGAAAATGAAAAGAACAAAGTGCCAGAGCGTATGCAAGAACGTTATTTTCAAGTGCTATAAAGAACAATTAGCAGAAACTCCAAGACATAACAAATTCAGTATTCTTGTGGACGAGTCAACAGATATTTTTACTTCCTAAAATGTGTGTATAATGATACAAGTAGTTGAGGAATCTGAAGTTGTAAGCAAGTTTTGGGATTTAGTGCCTATATTCAACAATGATCCGGAAGGAGCAAATGAAGGTGCAACAAGCAATATTGAATATTTTCCTCAATTATGAAATCATTTAATGATTTTGAAGTGCCTGTCTCTAACTCATCGAACCTCTTTTTAATATATTTATGCAACATTCGCGGTCTTCGTTCAAATTTTCATTCTGTGAAACACCATCTCTCTTCCTCTAAACCTCACCTTCTCCTCCTCACCGAAACACAGGTTTCTGAGGCTACTGACAGCAATCTCTACTATGTTCCCTCCTACTATCTCTATCCTAAATTTAAATCCAAAGCTGGATGTTGGGCCAACGTGCGCAACGACATCACTTGCTCTCGTGCCCACGACCTTAACTCTTCAGAATTTTCCAACATCTGGCTAAAACTTCATTGTCATTTTATTACTGAATACATATGTGCTGTTTATCTCTCACCTAACTCTAATAACTATGTAAAATTATTTGACCATTTGAACTCTAAAGTGGAGCACATCTTGACCCACTCTCCCTTTGCTGAAATCTCCATCTTAGGAGATTTCAATGTTCACCAACAGCTTTGACTTTCATCCTCTTTCACTGACCAGCCTGGTGAACAAGCCTACAACTTTGCTCTCCTCAATGACCTAGAGCAGTTGGTTCAGCACCCTACACGTATTCCAGACCGTCTTTGAGACAGGCCCAACATAGTAGACCTCTTCCTTACCTCTAACCCTGCTGCTTACTCTGTCAGGCTGTTCTCTCCGTTGGGGTCGTCGTATCACAACCTTATTTCCGTATCTTGTCCTATCGCTCTTGCACACCCTCTGGACCCACAGAAAAGGCGATGCTTCTGGCGTTTTGCTTAAGCTCGATGGGACGAGCTAAGGATGTACTTCTCCGATTTCCCGTGGACTGATTACTGCTTCCAGGAGCGAGACCCCTCTGTGTGTGCCCAGCGCATCACAGAGGTGATTGTCATCGAAATGGAGGCATGCATTCCACGTATTTTCTCTGCTCCTGATGCTAAAAAGCCTTGGTTTAATCACGCTTACCCTCGTGCTGTCAAAGATAGCGAGGCAGCTCACAAAAGGTGCCAGAGCCTTCCCACCTGCTAACTCCTGCTAACCATGATCTTTACATTTCTGCCCTGAATCGGGCCAAATCTATTCTCAGACTTACCAAAAACTCCATAAATAGAAAATGCCAAAACTTTGCTTTTTCTAATTCTTCCCGGACTGTGAAATTATGAAAAATTATGGGAGTGGCTTCCTTTCCACAAGCTGATCGGCTTATACCTCAGTTTTTCATTCTTTTTTAAATTTTATGGAATGTATGAAATTGAGTCCTTATATAGTTTTAATATATGTTGTCTTATAAGCAGAGAATGAAGGAAGGTTAAGAACATAAGAACATAAGAACATAAGGAGACTGCAAGAGGCCTAATGGCCTACACAGGGCAGCTCCAGAATCCCTCCCATTACCATCTGTCATCCTCGTCCATGTAGCTATCCAGTCTCCTCTTAAAACAAGTTATCGTCCCTGAACTCACTACGTGATTGCTGAGTCTATTCCATCCCCCCAACCCCTATTACTATTCCTATGCTTGCCTATTTCCCTCGTAAATCTATACTGTTCTAATTTAAATCCATTACTGCGTATTCTATCCTGCTGGCTAATTCTCAGTACTTTACTTATATCGCCTTTGTTGTAACCCTTGACCCATTTGAATACTTCTATCAGATCTCCCCGCACTCTTCGTCTTTCTAGTGAATGTAAGTTGAGATGTTTCAGGCGCTCAACTATAGGTAGTTTACCTTAAAATTTACGTTTTCTTTGTTTTGCTACGTTTTCCTAGTTCAACTCAATGGCTATCTTCTGTTAGTGTGCTTAATGTCATTTCTCGGGTTTAAAGGGCCCAAATTGGCCTTTTAAATGAGTGCATGTGGCATTTAAATGTCCCGTTTTCTAGTGTTGACGTTCTCTGCGTTATAAAAGACAGAAATGTGGGGTTTTTGCATGCAAATTTGCTCTCTTTTTTGTTATTATTATTATTCGTACGTCTGACAGTGCAGCAAGCCACTGCCACGAGGTGCGTTACCCTGAAGCAGCTCGCTCTATGTGCAAGTGACAGTGCAATACTGGTTATTCTCTGGATATCATGCCGAAGAAGAGCGCTCTGCAGAGACAAAGGCATGAGCACTGTTCTGCCATGAGACAGCTTCAGCTTGCTTCAAGATCTAAGGAAGACAAAGCTGACAGTGATACGAATCCGAGTCCCCAAGCCTCGGTTTCTGCTGTTAGTGACCTCGCTTCTACATCAACTGTGGCCGCTTCACGCCCATCACTGCCTCTTCTAATTCCACCACCACCGTCAGGGGCATCCAGTAGTATATTTGTGAACACCACACGGTTTCATAGTCTCTTTGATAACCTTGTGTGTGGCTGATGTAAGAGACAAGTGACAGTGAACGTGACTGATAAGTGGCTGGATGCTGAGTTTTCTGTCCTTTGTTCCTGCGTTACTGAGAGGACAGCAGCCCCATCAACCGTGACGCATGAAGGAAAAGCACTGACCAAGACCAATATAGCCTTAGTCCTGTACAGCCTCACACACAACTTGGGCTTCCGAGGCTTTCAGGTGCTATCAGCAGTCATGGAGAGGCCCGCCATGCACTCCGTCGCATATGAGAAGCACGCCCACTTCCTGTACGAAGCAATGGACGCTCACTTCCCTAAGAAGATGGAATACGTCTACAGGGACGTGAAAAAACGCTGTGAACAAGAGGAGGACGATCACACTGTTTTTTGTTTGTTTTTTGTCAGTAAAAGTTAATGAAACTTTAAATGCGTTTTTCTCAAAACCATACTTTCTAAATTCAAATTGCATAGGCTCTAAAACTAAGCGATCAATTCTCAATGTTTTTTTTTTTCAATAGAGAAAAGAATGAACAAAAAATTGCAGCCGGGATTTTTGCCTAAGCCCAAAATCTGATTTTTTATTATTTTTATTTTTTTTTAATCGAGCCTCCCACGAAAAAAAAATATTTAAATTCTAATTTTCATCCTATAAAAACAATGTGGCTGCAAAATATAGTACATAACTTTATCTAACTATTGTGTTGAGTAAAATTATGTAAGTTCATTTTCCTCGGAGAAGATTGAATTTTAAAAAATTACTGAAAAACTACAAAATGGCTTATAACTCAAAAACTACTGAATGTGGGAGAAACATCACTTGTATTGAAAATAATGTACGTTAAAAACTCTACTATGGGTAAACGTTTCAAACTGATTGGGTAAGAAATAACCGAGATAGCATTTTACCTAGTTGAGCGCCTTCAGCCTATCTTGATATGGGAGGTTCCTCAGTCCCTGAGTCATCTTGGTCATCCTCCTCTGAACTTATTCTAGCAAGTTGATGTCCATTCTGTATTGTGGGCACCAAAATTGGACCGCATAATCTAAGTGTGGCCTAACTAACGCTAAATAGAGTCTGAGGATGACCTCTGCACTTTTGTTGGTTACCGTCCTGTTAATAAAGCCTAATACCCTGTCAGCCCTATTCCTCGCACTTATACATTGCTTCCTTAGTTTTAGGTCAGAGTTCACTAACTTGTATATCAAACAGTATAGTCTGATCATACTCGAACGACCTATAGCCTTCCAGATACCCATATTCCATCTAATTCAGGTACATAAAGTGACATACGACTTTGCAAGTGTCTATACATAAGGAATTTTGATGTGTTGCATGTAAATAACATGGGTCCCCTAATATTCGAAATAGCCTAGCATCGCATTCAACTGTAATTATTTACTATTTCATGTTATTTCGATTATTAATCGTTACTTACATGCAGTAAATTATTAAGGTACACTTTATTTGCACTTGCAGAGCCAGATGTCTTTTAGTATACCTGAAATGAGCTATCAATCAATGAACTTGAAAAACTATAGACCGTTCGAGCATGATGACTATGTTACTTACTACAAGCTTGTCTTTTCCTGTGCTTGTAAGTTAGATTATTGATGCAAACGACTGAGTTGTTTTTCGTATACATAAGCATTCAAATATATTATTGAATAATAAGCTTGAATGTCTATTACAACAGTTGATTATCACGTATTCACGAACTAGAAATACGCAGGTGACACATCCATCAAAATTCCCGCTTTGTTGGTGGACAGATGAAATGAAACAGACTATACTACTACTACTACTACTAAACTACTACTACTACTACTACTACTACTACTACTATTACTACTACTAATAATAATGTTAATCATGATTATAATAATAATAATAATAATAATAATAATAATAATAATAATAATAATAATAAATATAATAATGATAATAATAATAATAATAATAATAATAATAATAATAAAAATAATAATAATAATAAAATTATAAAAATGATAACGATATTATTATTATTATTATTATTATTATTATTATTATTATTATTATTATTAAGAATAACAAAGACAGTAATAATGATGTTAATAATAATAATAATATAAGTAGTAGCAGTAGTAGTAACAATGGTATTACGTAGTAGCAGAAAAAAAAGTAACTATGATAATAGAACCAGTAGCAGCAACGACAGCAGACCACCCCCGGTATCACTTATATTATATATAAATGTAAATAATGATCATAACAATAAAAAATAATATAATGATTATGTTGCATTGATATCATCATTTACAATAAAATGATGAAATAATGATGATTGTAATTATAATGATAGTAATAATAATAATAATAATAATAATAAGAATAAGAATAAGAAGAAGAAGAAGAAAAAAGAAAAACGGTATTACTAATTATAACAATAATAATAATAACAATAATAATAATAATAATAATAATAATAATAATAATAATAATAATAATAAAAATGAGAGTAATAATAATAATAATAATAATAATAATAATAATAATAATAATAATAATAATAATAATAATAATAATAAAAATTAGAGTAATAATAATGGTAATAATAATAATAATAAT
>NW_026110556.1:80000-101010 GCF_024679095.1 Eriocheir sinensis
TGCATGTTTCATGTATTGCTTGTGCAGTACAAACATGAAATGGAGTTTTCTTCAGGCCATTATAAAAAATGTATTATATTATCAGAAAAACTGTGTCACTCTTCTTTTAAATATTTTCTTGTCGCATTGATGATGATGACATTAGCGACTTGAAGAAGGTATCCCAAAATTTTGTCCTATTATTGTCAAAGTGTGAGAATACTTTCAAGATCATGTTCATCACAGTATTTATCCTCGAGTTGGAAATCAAAATTTTTTTTTAATTCATTTACTCGTGCTGTTACCACTGCTAATGGGTTTGATGTCCAGATTTTTTGAACAGTTTGCTTTACACTGGCCATTGTAGAAAATACGAGCTGAGATTTTGAGCGCTCTCTTGGGTATGTAAATGATATAATCTCTGAAAATGGTCAATCAGAAGAGTTTTTACTTGCTTATTTGTGATAGTGCCCTCAAGTTCACATTCAGAATTCATAAACAGAGAAAGATGAGGCAGCTCATAATCATTTTGGGAGAGGTTCAAGTTATATAGTAATTTCTGATAAGCACTTTTGATCGTGGTATCATTAACAAGTGATTCACAGTTTTCAGTGTTTCTAGAATATTTCATTAAGTTATTACTCATACATACTGAGTAATTACAAGACATCGGCTGTAAGAGAGAAGATGGCACCACTATAAAACACTTGCCTGCGCCATAACGGGCTCGGGCCAACTTCCACAGGCCCCTCAAGAGAACCTACCGCGCTACAGGGGTACACGTAAAAAAACAAACAAAAACAAAAAAACTCATTACTTCATCACAAGTACTTCTCCTAGAAAAAAAATCATCGTTTCTGCCTAGTCGAGTGTCTTCTTTCCAAATTCTCTGTCATCTTTGTCTTTAGGTAAACTGTCCTTCACAGTGGTTTCTTTATTTTTTGTTCTTTGTGCCTTTAAATAATATTTCTCACAACAGTTTAAATGATAAACCAATTCTTCTCTTTCTAGTATTTCAAGCAGACTGGCACCATCACAAATCTTTGAGGCTTCAAGTAATTTTGCTCTACCATTATCAGTACCGCAAGGCTCTTCGTCTCATCAGCTCTCCTCCTCTATTACTGATAGTCTTCTACCTCTTAAATTCCGCCGCCATGTTGCATCTTTTTCTATCGTCTATCGATATTGTCATGCTAACTGCTCTTCTGAACTTGCTAACTGCATGCCCCACCCCCCCTCCCGCGGCCACGCTGCACACGACTTTCTACTCATACCCATTCATCCCTATACTGTCCAGACCCCTTATGAAAGAGTTAACCAGCATCTCCATTCTTTCATCCCCTTCACTGGTAAACTCTGGAACAGCCTTCCTTCATCTGTATTTCCTCCTGCCTATGACTTGACCTCTTTCAAGAAGAGTGTATCAAGACCCGTCTCTACCCGAAATTGATCTCTCTTTTGGCTACTCTTACTGTTATCTATTATGGGAGCGACGGGTTGTTGCCCTTGAGCCGTGTCCTTTGATGTAAAAAAAAAAAAAAAAAAATCTTCTGCTTCACGTGTACAGTTTTGATGTAATGGATTTTTCCGCTTTTTGGCAGCTGGTGTAAGTTGCACTCCCTCCATAATGTCTTCAAATGGAGTCTCACATCTAATTAGCATGCAGTTTGGAGAGAAAGCGGAAAAAAATGGGTATTCAATTTGGGATTAATTCACAATACAAAAAATATAATAAGCAAATCATGCTGAAAGTGGCTCCAGACAATTTAGAAAAGTGTTTTGAACAAATTCGGTTCTATGTAGTTTTCAGTTAGAAACAACCGTTCTCGAGACAGTTTATCGATGCTGGGCAATTTGGGCCCGGCGGCCATCTTGGCGGCCATTTTGGAGAAAATATCACCATACCAGAAATGCGTACACAAGCTAGAAATCATCCCTAAGCATCAAAAAGTCATTTTAAGAAGAGAACAGCTGTATACACTTCCGTCCCACGGTCACCTTCTATGTGGCTCCTAGACTAACGGGTCCTTTCCTCCTCTCTGCTCTGCCACACAGTCCCAACACCTTTTTTCCCCTCATATGTTACCTAGAGCTAACATATATGAGGAAGAGATAGGAGTTGGGACTGTATGGGAGAGGAGAGTGAAGGAAAGGATACTACTACTACTACTACTACTATTACTACTACTACTGCTACTATACTACTACTACTACTACTACTACTACTACTACTATTACTACTAATGATAATAATAATGATAATAATAATAATAATAATAATAATAATAATAATAATAATAATAATAATAATAATAATAATAATAATAATAATAATAATAATAATAATGACTATAATAGTAATAATAATGATAAGAAAAATAATTATAATAGCGTTAATGGCAGTACTACTACTATTGCTACTACTACTACTACTACTACTACTACTACTACTACTACTAATAATAATAATAATAATAATAATAATAATAATAATAATAATAATAATAATAATAATAATAATAATAATAATAATAATAAAAAGAAGAAGAAGAAGAAGAAGAAATGAAATTGTACTCATAAAAAAACAATACTACTAATAATGATAACAAACGCTATTGTGATATTAAAAATGAATAACAATTGTAATATTAATCATAATAGTATCTGCAACTTGGGGTAGACGCAGTGCTGATGTAACGAAAGACCCCCTTGCAGGACCAACCCAGACTCATTTACCGTAATTGTGAGTAAAATTACGGCTATATAGCGGGGTGTTTTTTTAATACCAAGGCGTTTATCGTTCCTATCGCACTGAAATGATCAGTGTATTACGTCCAGTTATTTTTTTATTGTCACGGCAATTGGAAAGAAACCATTATCATGCAGGAAAATATACCTAAAGGAATAGATTATCCAGTAATTGTCTCTTTAGTAACTGGCAGTCACGTTTATAGACCAGCGAGAGAGAGAGAGAGAGAGAGAGAGAGAGAGAGAGAGAGAGAGAGAGAGAGAGAGAGAGAGAGAGAGAGAGATTTACATACTATTTACATAGATATTCAGATCACACAAACCCAATGGTCCAGTCTTAAGGGAAGTCATATTAAATTCAATGTCACCAAGACTTTGCTTTTCTACTTTTAATGAATATCAAGGTGAAGGAAGTGGCGGTCCAGCTGCTTTTTAAATGAATTTATCGTACGGCACTGGACCACTGAAGGCGGGAGTTTATTCCATTCTTGTACTACAAAGTTAGTGAAGAAAAAATATTTGCAGTCTAAATTTATATGTTTCCACTTAAGTTTTGTAACATTATTTCTAGTTCGGAACGTGCCATCGATCAAAAAAATTGGATGTGTCCACTTTCATAAAGCCATAAAGTATTTAGAAGCATTCGATCAGTTTTCCTCGGAGGCGACATTTTTCAAAGAGAAATGAGCCTAAGGGATGAAAGCCTTCCGTCATAAGGTTTGTTGCGCGAGATCATATTTGTTGCCCTACATTGCACACCTAATTTAGCAATGTCCTTTGCATGGTGGGGAGACCAATACTACCGCATATTCTGTATGGGGTCTGACTAAGCTATTGTACTGTGTAGATATTTCATCTATATGCTTGTATGAGAAGTTTCTCTTTATGTAGCCCAGCATATTATTCGCTTTGTTTGGTGGGTCAATGCATTGCTGCGAGAATATGAATTTTGACATAATTTTGACACCCAGTTCCTTGGCACACTGAACGCTTTTGAGTTTAACGCCACGCATTTCATAATTGAACTTCTTACTTTTTGTACCAATTTGGAGAACCTGACACTTATCTATATTAAAGGGCATCTTCTATCTATCGGACCAATCTGAAATTCAATGCAAATCTTCTTGGAGGATTTTCCTGTCTTCGTCAGTTAGGATCGAATTACCAATCTTTGTGTCGTCGGCATATTTACTAATGAGATTACTGAGTCCAACGTCAACGTCATTGATGTAAATTATAAACAGCACTGGGTCACGAACTGAGCCCTGAAGGTCACCACTCGTGACAGGCGCCCACTGAGTTAAACTCATCCATCACCACTCTTTGCTGTCTGTTGTTCAACCAATTTGCGATACATTGGTGTTCTTTACCGTCAGTGCTTTTTTTTTTTTTTTTACAGCAAATGAGACAGTTCAAAGGCTTAAAAAAAAGGAAACAATAATGAAAAAAAAAGCCCGCTACTTACTGCCCCTAAAAAGATTAGAGAAGAGTGGCCGAAAGAGAAGTCAATTTCGGGAGGAGAGGTGTCCTGATACCCTCCTCTTGAAAGACTTCAAGTCGTAGGCAGGAGGAAATACAGATGAAGGAAGATTGTTCCAAAGTTTACCAGCGTAAGGGATGAAAGAGTGAAGATGCTGGTTAACTCTTGCGTAAGGGGTTTGGACAGTATAGGGATGAGCTTGAGTAGAAAGTCGTGTGTGGCGAGGCCTGAGGGGGGGAGGCATGCAGCAGTCAGCGTGAAAATATCGGTAGAAGATAGAGAGGCAACTTGGCGGCGGAATTTAAGAGGTAGAAGACTATCAGTAAGAGGAGGAGAGCTGATGAGACGAAGAGCCTCAGGCGAGGTTCCCACTATTCCGTTTTGACGGATCCGTCTACGTTTATGACGCCAAAATGACGTCAGCGAAACAGCGGCCGCTCGGCACGGATGATCCACTCCGTCAGTCCATCGCTCATCATTTGTTGGCAATCATATAGACAGCATTAACCACAACGACTTCTTGTATAAGTTATTTTGTAGCTAAGTACTTCTAGTTCATATTTTCATATGTAGAATATTCAACATCACTGGACTGGCACCACCGCCCTTACCCCGGATCCAAAAGTTAACTTGAGTTAAACTCTGGACGGGCTCTGCGCGGGGCCCGGCTCCGTTGATGACGTCACTGACGGTCGACGGATCCGTGAAAACGAAATAGTGGGAACCCCGCCATGTCCAGAAGAGCTGTGTGAGTGGAGCCCCCCCACACGTGAGATGCATACTCCATACCTAGTTGTGTTTTTATATAAAGTAATTTATGTGGTTGGGCGGGGACCTTGACATGAGGTGATTTAGGGGTGCGCGGGACAGCTGTTTACTGTGAGAGGAGAGGAAGTAGGCGGAGCTCATCCCTGGGAATTTTACCAGGTGTGAGGGAGTGGCGCAGTAGTGCCACTCCCTCACACGGAAAAAGTTAAACACTGACGTTGTGTGTATGTGTATATTTGTTTACAGATCGCTACATCGAGAAGGTAGATACAGGTGGAGAGGTAGTAAACTTGAAGCAAAAAAACTTATCCTTTCCGCGAAGCACAATCCGTTCAGCACACAACACTCAGCAAAGCAGCATACGGTACAGCACTCAGATGACAGCACTCAGGACTTAGCACACAGCACACATCAGGCTCGCTAGTTCGGCAGGCAAGCAACACTGTGTAACAGGCGGCGAGTACGGAATTAAGATACAAACTTAAACCTCCACGCCGTTCTTTTTTATACAGTTTTACTTGCTAAACAAAACTTCATCATGCCAAATTTTGCCAACCAAAGGGTAATTTTCTTTCCGATAATATTGAACTGATTTATGGAAACAATATATTCATGACACTAAAGTGCTACAGAAAACAAAAAAATCAAATTGTGTAAATAGATATGGCTAAGTTCCGGGGGTTATAGAAGATCTCCTTGAGTCTAGTTGTTCGTGGTTCACTGATCTACCCCATATACTAATAAAATTGATTTTCATGGATAATTTTGAGTTTATTCCAGGCATCGCGTGCGAGGTAAATACTTCCATTGTGTGTTGTATTTTCATCTCTCAATGCAGTGCAGTAACTAATAGCTTCCGGAAAATTAAGGCAACTTCAATTATGATGAAGAACAGTTTTTTTTTTTTTTTTTATTTTTTTTTTTTAGGTGCTGTGTATAGTGCCAGTAGGCCGTCTTGAGGGGGCTCTTGGGAGAATCAGCCCACTAGTGGCGCAGGCGAATTTTATTTATAGTGGCTGTCATGATATATCTACTTGGCTCATAGAGTACCCCGGTCCTCCACTTGAATTTACGTCCTGGCCTAAAACGCCGGTAGGCTTTCTTTAGGGGCCTTGTGGTCGGCCTGAGCATTGCCGTCTCGATAGAGAAGGCCTGACAGCTTGCTGGATTCTTCGCCGATAAGTCATCCAAGTAATGCCAAGTGTGTCCCGCGCTCTCCAACTAAAATGCTATTTTTTGTGTGTTTTAGTGCATGTTTTTGTGTTAAATATATTTTTTCTGTGATAAATAAAGGTTTTCCTCAGTATCTAATAAACATCATGAAATTAGACCTAAAATAGAGGAAAATTAAAAAGATATTGTATAAGGAGATGGAGAAATGTTCACACAAAAAATTATATAAATACATTGACAGTCGTAAATGGGTAGACCCCAATAGGGGAGGCGGTGGACTCTTGATTCTAGGATTAAAGATGAGCTCCGGGAGGGCAGCATGAGCCAGTGCAAGATGGCGCCGCTATAAACACTCGCCTGCGCCAGAACGGGCTGGGCCGACCATCAGGCCCCACCGGGAAGAAGCCTTGGGCCGACCATCAGGATCCACCGGGAAGAAGCCTACCGGCGCAATAGGCCACGACGTAAAAAAAAAAAAAAAAAAAAAAAAGATTTGTCACCGTTTCTAAATATCTTTGATATTCATAACGCTGTCGTTACAATTACTATATTCAACAAGCCGATCCTCCATCCCTATACTATTATAGGCAACTCAGTCACCTGTTATCTGGCAACTACAAGTTACGTAGAGGTAGTATATGTCAAGGATTATATACTATAAGGATAGCTCACTAAGCATTTGTTTTACCCACAATGCACCGCGGATGACGTCACACATGTACACAAATGGTGCTGGGCGAGAAACTGGTTCACTTCACTGTGTTCTCACCGCACCGTGCTCAGTGAAAATGATGATTTGTGCTGTATATGGGTGTTACAGTGGCTCAACTTATATAATAAGGATAGCTTACTAAGCATTTATTTTACCCACAATGCACCGCGTATGCAATCTGGTTCATATAAAATGTATTGGGGGGGGCCATTACTTATTGATCTTGTCAATCATTCATTGCCAGATTTTGCGCTTTTTTTGGTTGCTGGGGATATGTGGTTGAATTGGGCAGCTGTTGAGTTGTCCAGTGGTGTGCAGTGGTGGAGATATTTGAGAAATATGTTACATGGGGGTTGCTGGGAAATGTTGCTGTCTGCCATATATCGGTGCTTGCTTTTTCTCAAGTTTCGTTAACGTTCGTTTTCTGCAACTTTGCAGGGGTAACTAATCCTGTCATCAAAATAGCTAACATAGATATATATTAATTGAAGTATTACTGTTGGATCAGGAAAATTATATCAAATGGTTAATATAAATAATGTATAAAGGGATCAATGTATACGTAAGAATACACAAAGACTATACCAACTTCTATATTATCTATAACGATATTGATGACAGGATTGGTTACCCCTGTAAAGTTGTAGAGGGTGAGTGTTGGTGAAATATGAGAGAACGTCAGCGTCGACGTGTGATGGACAGCAGTGTTTCTCGGTACCTTTTTCTAGCATATTTCTCAAATGATTCTGTTGTTCTGTACTGTTTGCCAACTCAACAGCTGCCTAATTTAATTGCATATCCTTAGCAATCAAAAAAACGCAAAATCTGACCATGAATATAAATACATAAGGGGTTTCTAGTACATTTTATACCGTGACAGCAGGGTGAGAGTGAACCAGATGACATACCGCAGTCATGACGTCATCGATGACGTTTCAGTGAGCTATCCTTATAGTATATAATCCTTTCTATATGTAGAGTGCGCCACCGCTGAGTGGTGAATCTCAGTCTTGCAATTCGAAACCATATAATATAAACGTAAACTATTTCATTGCTATTATACGATTATATCTTCTTAAAAAATGTAACGATAATATATACCATGTTAATACTGAAATTCATGTGGTCATTATATGAGTAAATAATATAATTTGTCCCAGGAACGAGATAGTAGAAAGAGGATTGTAGCAGCCCCCTCACTCGTATTTGCCAGATAGCAAGTGACTGAGTTGCCTAGTATCGGGATGAAGGATCGGCTTGTTGAACATAGTAATCGCAACGAGAGCGTTATGAATGTCAAATAGAGATATTTAGAAACGATGACAAATCAAAGTAATAGGAGTACCAAGTTACGACTGTCAATGTATTTAAATATTTTTGGTGTGAATATTTTTCCCTCTCCTTATACTATATCTTATTTATTTTCCTCTATTTTATGTCTAATTTGATAATATTTATAAGAATAAATGTTGGAAAACCTTTATCTATCACACAAAAAAATATTTTTCACAAAGATATGCATTAAAACATCAAAAAAATAACATTTTAGTTGGAGAGCGCGGAACACTCGGCCTTACATGGATGACTCATAATTTGAGAAGTCAGGCCTTCTATATCGAGACGGCAATGGCCTGAGCCCTTGGAGGAAGAATACAAGGAGAGGGCATGACCAGTGATGGGATTCAGCCGGTTCGCACCGGTTCGCAAGAACCTGTTCTTGGAATTTCTTTAATCCCGAGAACCGGTTGTTACTGTTAGCTTAAATCAGGGGTTCTCAATTTTTCCCCCATGAACACCTTTTACTTATAACTTATTTTGGTAAACCCCTCATAGATCTGTTACTGGCTTTTGATAGTAAAAAGCACGACTAAAACCAGATTTGATGTCAGGTGGAGCCGAACACGGGTTCAAGACGAATGTGGCATCACCGATTCGAACGAAAGCGCCGTTACAAAGGCTACACCAACAGCAACCGCTGCCAGCTGGTTTTGTTAACTTCCCCCTCACGGCAACCAGCTGTCATCCGCCTCATCTGTGTCTTCCTGAAGAAGACAGGCCAGCTGTCACGCCTGTGATAACCTCACAGGACTTCCCCAGGGCTCTTAATGATATTCAGATCTTCGCGGCCCTGACAACAACAACATTTCTGCAGACACCACTGTAGCTGGTAGGATTTTTTTTTTTTTTTTTTAGGCTGTAGCTATTATTTTCTGTCGTCACGACATAACGATATAAGGAATGGTGATCTTAAATATGTCAAGATCACTTTGATAACCGTTTGAATCTATAAATATGCCATATATAGGCATAGGGCCGAGACACAAAATAAGCCCAATAAACTTTTGATGCATTCTGATCAACAGTAAGGTTATTGACAACATTGTCGTGTTGATGGATGGGGTCAGAGAGAAACAAAGGGAAAGAGGCAAGGCTGACATGACAAAAAAAAAAAATTGAAAATAGTGAGAGAACCTGTTGTTAGCGAGTCCTGGAGTGAGAGACCCTGTTCTTAAAAAAAGTGAATCCCACCACTGGGCATGACGTCACAGAAGTGAAGCCGGCTTGGCTCCGCCAACTCCCCGCCACGGCCCTCAATTCCACCCAAAACATTGCCCGGCTGGCCAGACGCGCGACACCCACACATCTCAACATTTTCCCTTCATGCCGACTTGCTCTGCCTTTGGTTGCGCCCACAGAGACGGGGATGGCAGCATAACGTTTCATCGGTAAGACAAAATGATATTTGTGGTGAAACATTATGTAAGAGGTGAGAAAACTGAACTTGAAAAAGAGCTACACAAAACAATGAGAATTATTCCTTGGTGGAAATTTCAAAGAAATCATCTGTAATTCATCTTCCATGGCTTTTACACACAAACAGGTCAAATTACTGGAACGTAGAGGTCTTTGGGTACTATCAGAAGTACAATGACCACATAGTTATATTGCAAAACATGTAAACTAAGAGTGTAAACCTGGGCAAACTACCGAGTCGATTCAACCCACGGGCACTCATTTGCCTGACAACGTTAATTCTCATTCTCTCATTCTCATTCTCTCTCATTCTTATTCTCTAATTCTCTCTCTCTCTCTCTCTCTCTCTCTCTCTCTCTCTCTCTCTCTCTCTCTCTCTCTCTCTCTCTCTCTCATTATCATTCTCATTACCTCCCTCTCATTCTCTATCTCTCATTCTCATTATCTCTCATTCTCATTATCTCTCATTCTCACTCTCATTCTCATTTTCTCTCATTCTCATTCTCTCATTCTTATTCTCTCATTCTCATTCTCTCTCATTCTTATTCTTATTCTCTCTCTCATTCTCATTCTCTCTCATTCTCCCTCATTTTTATTCTCTCATTCTCATTTTCTCTCGCTCATTCTCATTACCTCTCTCTCATTCTCATTTTCTCTCGCTCATTCTCATTACCTCTCTCTCATTCTCATTATCATTCGATCTCTCATTCTCAGTCTAATTATAATTATCATTCTCCCTTATTTTCATTCTCTGTCTGTCTGTCTGTCTGTCTGTCTGTCTCTGTCTGTCTGTCTGTCTGTCTGTCTGTCTCGAAAACTGTTTTACATGCTAAAGAAAGAACAAAGCACGCACGAAAACATTAGACTTTATCATGAAGCCAGGCGGCGAGTAAAAAGATTAGTATGTCAGCCAAAGCGTAGATATGAAGAAAACATTGCAGCCAACTGTTATATAAACAATAGGAAGGCGATCAGAAGTGGAATTGGACCTTTAAAAACAGTGACGGTGAACTAGTGACTGACAGCCAGCACGTCGCGAACCTATTAAACAATTACTTTTCCTCGGTGTTTAATACTACTAGCAGTCTTCCCACCACTACAACCAACACCAGTGACGACAACAGTACTAACGTAAATCTCGAGCTTGCATTGTCTAACCCTGTAATAACTACCCGTTGAAGTCCTAAAAGCTCTCCAATCCCTTAAAACAAATAAAAGTCCCGGACCTGACAAAGTATATCCTATACTGCTTAAAGAAACAAAAAGCGAAGTCCTCTTCTCCCTCACAACCGTATTCAGTATGTCCTTGCGACAAGGAATCGTCCCTTCGGATTGGAAAAATGCTAACGTGACACCGATTTTTAAGAAAAGAGACAAAAAAATATACCAGGTAATTACAGGCCCATTAGTCTAACCTCAGTTGTAAGTAAGCTACTTGAGAGCATAATTAGACAATATTGTGAGTTACCTTGAAAGCAACTCACTAGTTGGGGATTCACAACATGGCTTCCGTAACAAAAGATCCTGCCTATCAAACCTATTGACCTTTTATAATGACCTCTTCTCAGTTTATGACGTAACAAAATCATTGGACATAGCCTATCTTGATTTCCAGAAAGCGTTTGATAAAGTCCCACATCATAAATTAGTTTATAAATTAAAGCAACTAGGTATTAGCTGTCAAGTACACCAATGGATC
The DNA here is from genome assembly GCF_024679095.1 of Eriocheir sinensis. Taxonomy (NCBI): domain Eukaryota; kingdom Metazoa; phylum Arthropoda; class Malacostraca; order Decapoda; family Varunidae; genus Eriocheir; species Eriocheir sinensis. The sequence continues at coordinate 91,314 of NW_026110556.1, forward strand.
GCGTATTGGTTGAGCAACAGACAACAAAAAGTGGTGATTGACGGATTTAATTAACTCAGAGTGAGCGCTGGTCACTAGTGGCGTCCCTCAGGGCTCGGTTCTTGGCCCAGTGCTCTACATTATTTATATCAACGATGTGGATGATGGAATCAATAATCGCATTAGTAAATTTGCAGACGACACAAAGACTGGTAACTCGGTTTTCAATAACAGAGACAGACAAAGCCTCCAAGAGGATTTGCATAAAATTTCAGCTTGGTCTTATAGATGGGAGATACATGTAGACAAGTGCCAGGTCCTTCAAGTTGGAACAAGAAATAAGAAGTTCGATTGCGAAATGCGCGGCGTCAAACTCAAAAGCGTTCAGTATGTCAAGGACCTAGGTGTCAAAATCGCGTCAAACCTCAAATTCTCACAGCAATGCATCGATGCAGCAAATAAAGCGAACAGAATGTTGGGCTTCATTAAAATAAACTTTTTATTAAAAAAATAAAGATGTAATACTTCCGCTCTATAATAGTTTAGTCAGACCCCACTTGAAATATGCGGTAGTTTTGATCTCCCCACCATGCAAAGGATATTGCTAAATTAGGTGTTCAACTTCGGGCAACAAAAATTATCCCTTCCTTGCGCAACAAACCCTACGAAGAGAGGCTCTCCACCCTTAACATGTTCTCGCTTGAGAAACATCGCCTCCGAGGAAAACTGATCAAATGTTTTAAAATACTTAATGGATTCACGAATGTGGACAAATCAAAATTGTTAATGATTGATGAGCACAATCTCTCTTCCTCTAAACCTCACCTTCTCTTCCTCACCGAAACACAGGTCTCAGGGGCTTTCTTTCCTTCTTCCGCAGCGTTATTATCCCGTTTCTATACGGGGTTGTTGTTTTTGATGAGTCTCCTCCATCTAACCCTGTCCTCCGCCACTTCAAGGTCCAAGTTCTTCTCCCTGCCGTCCGCCACAATAGAGTCCTTCCATCTCGTCTTGGGTCTTCCTCTCCTCCTTCTGCCACCCACTTTCATGTCCATTATCTGCCTTTCACAACTCCCTTCCTCTCTATTCATGACATGACCAAACCATCTCAGTCTCGCTTCCTGCACCTTTTTACCTACACTTGTTACCTTAACTGTACCTCTTATGACTTCATTCTTGATCCTGTCCTTTCTTGTCATTCCACTCATCCATCTCAGCATTTTAATTTCTGCCACTTCCAATTTTCTTTCACTACTCTTCTTCATTGGCACAGTTTCTAGGCCATATGTCATAGCTGGTCTCACCACTGTTCTATACACTTTCCCTTTTAATTTCATTGGCATTCGCTTATCACAGAGGACTCCTGACATATCACGACAATTATTCCATCCCGCCTGTATCCTTCTTGTAACTTCCACCTCTTCATTTCCATCTGCCGCAACCGTTGAACCTAAATATCTGAAGTCCCTTACGCTATTCAGAGACTGGCCATCTAATGTTATGCTCCTCATGTCCCTACTGACAGCAATCTCTACTTTGTTCCCTCCTACTATATCCTAAATTTCAATCCAAAACTGGATGTTGCGCTTACGTGCGCAACGACATCACTTGCTCTCGTGCCGACGACCTTGACTCTTCAGGATTTTCCACCATCTGGCTAAGACTTCATTGACATTCTATTACTAAATACATCTGTGCTGTTCATCTCACTATGTGAAATTCTTTGAATACTTGAACTCTAAAGTGGAGCACATCTTGACCTCCCTTCGCTGAGATCTCCATCCTAAGAGATTTCAATGTTCACCACCAGCTGTGGCTTTCATCCTCTTTCACTGACCAGCCTGGTAAACAAGCTTACAACTTTGCTCTTCTCAGTGATCTAGAGCAGTTGGTTCAACACCCTACACGTATTCCCGACCGTATTGGAGACAGGCCCAGCATACTAGACTTTTTCCTAACCTCTAACCCTTCTACTTACTCTGTCAAAATGTTCTCCTATCGCTCCTGTACACCCTCTGGAACCACCGGAAAGGAGATGCTTCTGGCATCTTGCTGTAGCTCGGTGGGACGACCTGAGGATGAACGTTTCCGATTTCCCGTGGAATGATTACTGCTTCCAGGATAGAGACCCCTCTGTGTGTGCCCAGCGCATCACAGAGGTGATTGTCTCTGGAATGGAGGCACACAATCCACGAACTTTCTCTATTCCTCATGTTAAAAAGCCTTGGTTTAATCACGCTTGTTCTCGTGCTGTCAAACATAGAGAGGCAGCTCAAAAAAGGTACCAGAGCCTTCGCACTCCTGCTTACCATGATCTTTACATTTCTGTCCGGAATCGTGCCAAATCTATTCTTCGATTTACCAAGAGCTCTTTTATCCATAGGAAATGTCAAAACCTTGCTTTTTTAATTCTTCCAGAAACTTCTGGCACCTAGCCAAAAATATCTCCTCCAGTTTCACTTCTTCGTCTTTTTCTCTTTTCCTTAACCCTGACGGCTGCACCGCCGTCTCATCTAACTCTAAGGCTGAACTCTTCTCTCAAACATTCTGTAAAAACTCCACTTTGGACGATTCTGGGCATATTCCTCCTACTCATCCCCCCTCTGACTCCTTAATGCCTGTTATTAAGATTCTTAATAATGATGTTTTCTATGCCCTCTCTGGCCTCAACTCTCAGAAGGCTTATGAACCTGATGGAGTGCCTCATATTGTCCTTAAAAACTGTGCCTCCGTGCTGACACCCTGCCTGGTCAAACCCTTTCGTCTCTGCCTATTAACATCTACCTCACCTTCCAGCTGGAAGTACGCCTTCATACAGCCATAGCCTAAGAAGGGTGACCGTTCCAATTCCTCAAACTACCGTCCTATAGCTTTACTTTCCTGCCTATCTAAAGCTTTGGAATCAATCCTTAACCGGAAGATTCAAAAGCACGTTTCCACTTCTAACCTTCTATCTGATCGCCACTATGGGTTCCGCAAGGGGCGTTCTACTGGCGATCTTCTTGCTCTCTTAACTGACTCTTGGTCATCCTCTCTTAGCCGATTCGGTGAAACTTTCTCAGTTGCGCTAGACATATCAAAAGTTCGATAGAGTCTGGCACAACTCTTTGCTTTGTAAACTGCCCTCTTACGGTTTCTGTTCTTTTCTCTGTTCCTTTATCTCCAGTTTTCTTTACGGCCGTTCTATCTCTGCTGTGGTAGACGGTCACTGTTCTTACCCTAAACCTATCAACAGTGGTGTTCCACAGGACTCTGTCCTATCACCCACTCTCTTCCTGTTATTCATCAATGATCTTCTTTCCATAACAAACTGTCCTATCCACTCATACGCTGACGACTCCACTCTGCATTATTCAACTTCTTTCAACAGAAAACCCTCTCAACAGAAATTACAAGACTCCAGACTGGAGACAGCAGAAAGCTTAACCTCAGACCTTGCTATCATTTCCGATTGGGGTAAAAGGAACTTTGTGTCCTTCAACGCCTCCAAAACTCAATTTCTCCACCTATCAATCTTCCAAACACCTATCCCCTAATCTTCGACGACACTCAGCTGTCACCTTCTTTAACACAAAACATCCTTGGTCTATCCTTAACTCAAAATCTTAACTGGAAACTTCACATCTCTTCTCTCACTAAATCAGCTTCCTCGAGGTTGGGCGTTCTGTTCTGTCTCCGCCAGTTCTTCTCCCCCGCACAGTTGCTATCCATATGCAGGGGCCTTGTCCGCCCTCTTATGGAGTATGCATCTCACGTTTGAGGGGGCTCCAATCACACAGCTCTCTTGGACAGAGTAGTCTAAAGCTCTTCGTCTCATCAGCTCTCCTCCTTTTACTGATAGTTTTCTGCCTCTTAAATTCTGCGGCCATTTTGCCTCTCTTTGTATCTTCTATCTATATTTTCACGCTGACTGCCCTTTTGTACTTGCTAACTGCATGCCTCCCCTTCCCCCCTCCCGCGGCCTCGCCACACGCGACTTTCTACTCATGCTCATCCCTTTCCTGTCCAAATCCCTTACGCACGAGTTAACCAGCATCTTCACTCTTATATCCCTCACGCATGTAAACTCTGGAACAATCTTCCTTCATCTGTATTTCCTCCTGCCTACGACTTGAACTCTTTCAAGAGGGTATCAGGACCTCTCCTTCCGAAGTTGACCTTTCTTTTGGTCACTCCTCTGTGCTCTTTTTGTGGGAGCAGCGAATAGGGAGCTTTTTTTCATTATTGCTTCCTTTTTTTAGCCCTTGAGCTGCTGCTTCTGCTGAAAAAAACAGGAATGTTGTGTAACTGCCCTTTCCATCACTTGAAAAGACTGGGTATTTGGCAAAGATGTAGACCAAGTTGTCATTGTGGAGCATTTAATGACAATACCAGGCATCACTGATCTTGTTTTCACCGCGAAATCACTTGAGGTTCTTATGATGGCTCTCGAGGTACTACACGTGGAGGTGAAGCATTTAGGACGCCAGGTATTCTGGGACAGGACCAAGGTACAGGTGTTTGGTGGCTTAGTAGATGTGCAGTCTGTGCGTGAGTTTGGCTAGGACATTGACATATTGGAAAACTTCTCAAACTTTGGTAGCGTAATACAGAACAACGGCGGGTTTCATTGGGAAATCTTACATCGGAGTGGTTTGCCCCTCGGTGTTATGGACTCGCTCAGCACGAGTATATGACGTTGTCGATACTTGTGCAGAAGAACAAAGCTCCGGACTACAAGTCGTTTGTGCTCCTTGTCTTGCTCTGTGGGTGTGAGACTAAAATAGTTTCTTGAAGAGGTGAATTGATGCATCTGGAAAAAGGTGTCTATGCAGAATCATGAGTTATCGCCGTGATTATTTTATTTCAAATTGGTGATTACTCCGTGAGACTAAATTGAAGCCATTTCGTGAACGCCATCTCCGGCTATACGGGCATTTGGCACGCTACCCCAAAGTCGATCCTTCTTACTGCGTTATTTCTCTACGAGAGAATCCCGAGTTGAGGAAACAAAGGGGATGTCCTCTATATTCATGACTCAAGCATATCGATCTGCGATGAAGTACTCGAGGTAGCGAAGTAGCCTGCATAGAGACACTCAGAGGAACTCGCACGGATGGCGTCGCGGAATGGGTGAGGCAACAAACACTTCCCAGCTCATTGCGTTATTGATTCATTGGCTGATTGTGCGGGTCTGTGTGATCGTATATCGTCTTTGTGGGCGGGGCTTGGCTTTTGTACGCAGAAAAAAATCATCTCGTATGTAATGCCATTTCTTGGCTACATGTTCAAGTATACGTATTTTTCGAAATGTATTTCCGCCAAAAGACGAAGCTGGCACACTTGATTCATGCGAGGAAAAGTGAAGTTTGCCAGGTTATTTACAGGGAGATGTTTTTCAGGAAAATAAAGCCAGGTGAACAAAATTAATTATTCTATTGTATAATTTTCAAGATGAATGAGGAGGGTGATGAAACCCTCCAAAGACTCCTTCCTAGTGAGGACCCTTCCCATGTCCTCACTAACCGCTTCCCTATTGTCTCATGAACACCAGAGAGTAGTTCAGCATGCTCTCTAAAGACAGACCCTCTCTCTATCCACACTACACTACATTCACACAACATACGCACCTTTCCCTATCCCCTATTCTTCGACAACACCAAGCCGTCACCTTCTTCAACACTAAATATCCTCGGTCTATCCTTAGCTCAAAATCTCAACTGGAAACTTCACATCTCCTCTCTTACTAAATCAGCTTCCTCGAGGTTGGGCGTTCTGTATCGTCTCCGCCAGTTCTTCTCCCCCGCACAGATGCTTTACATATATAGGGGCCTTGTCCGCCCTCGTATGGAATATGCATCTCACGTGTGGGGGTGCTCCACTCACACAGCTCTTCTGGACAGAGTGGAGTCTAAGGCTCTTCGTCTCATCAGCTCTCCTCGTCTTACTGACAGCCTTCTACCTCTTAAATTCCGCCGCCATGTTCCTTCTCTTTCTATCTTCTATCGATATTTTCATGCTCACTGCTCTTCTGAACTTTCTAACTGCATGCCTCCCCCCCTCCCGCGGCCCCGCTGCACACGACTTTCTACTCATGCTTATCCCTATACTGTCCAAATCCCTTATGCAAGAGTTAACCAGCATCACCATTCTTTCATCCCCTTCACTAGTAAACTCTGGAACAGTCTTCCTTCGTGTGTATTTCCTCCTGCCTATGACTTGACCTCTTTCAAGAAGAGTGTATCAGGACACCTCTCCACCCGAAATTGACCTCTCTTTTGGCTACTCTTAACTTTTTACTTTTGTGGGAGCGGCGAGTAGCGGGCTTTTTTTGTACTCTTTTTGTTGCCCTTGAGCCGCATCCTTTAATGTAAAAAAAAAGCAGTATAGTTATCCCATCACAGTCCTTTCCAACGAAGCGGACTGGTGGACCCTGACCACCCTAGCAAGTTATATACATCTCGATCGGTAACGGATATAAATCGGGTGTTGTGATCTGCCTCCTCGGCTGGCTTATTCTATACGTCCTCCCTTTCATTACTCGCCTGTGCAGCTATACTGTGCCGGGGGCTGGATGGCAGAGGTCATAGCTGTTCATGACATCCAAGGGTGTCATTAAATAGTGTCATGCCTTATCCTATGGGAGTATCGTGTTCTAGGTAGTTATATTTTTTATTAGAGAGAGAGAGAGAGAGAGAGAGGCAAGACAGCTGTCGTGATGCGCCGCCGGGCGATATCTTGGTAACGTGAGGATAATTTTCTCTCGTTTTTCCACCAAGGAAGGCAAAAGGAGATCAATAGCTAAAGGGAAGGAGGACTGGACAATATTTTGGTAACTAGAAGGCGCTTTTGCCGATTTTTGTTCTGAATACATAGAGACAATGGTGATCTTTTTTTCCAAGCCAATTACAATCAAGGGAAGGAGAGAGTGGAAAAAGAGAGAAAAAAGTAGAAGATAATTATTGTTCCAGCCGGGATGATCTGTAGCTACCTTGATGAAGATAATTTGGTCGATCCCTCCCCGGAGTCCTTAACGGCAATGAAAGTCTGAATTCATAAGACGATCACGCTCTCCCGCCGACTTAGTGCCGCCCGTTGACTCGTCTCAGGGTCACGCAAAGTTCAGCTCCGGTCAATATTACAAGATTTTATTCTCTGTGGGATAGCGTGCGTTGCGTGCTGGGAAGAGAGGTGGCGGAGAGAGAGAAAAAAAAAACGAAACACAACAAATTAAGGGATGATAAAAGGAAAGACAGCAAAGGAAAGATGAGGGAGGGAAGAGAAGGAAGAAAAGCGAGGGACCAAGGAAGAGATGAAAGGGAAACGAAGGAAAGAAGGAAAGATAAAGACGCCGAAGAATAGCCGAGGAAAGGAAGGAGCTAGGTCTCTCTCTCTCTCTCTCTCTCTCTCTCTCTCTCTCTCTCTCTCTCTCTCTCTCTCTCTCTCTCTCTCTCTCTCTCCGCGTGCTTCGTACACATCAGCTGCTGCGAAGTGTTGCTTGCCTGAGGAGTAAGCAAGTGTACGTACTGTAATTTGTGATCCTGAGCTTCGAGGAAAAGATTTTTGCTTTGGTTTTGCTACATATGTATTATACTTATTATTTTTTTTAAGCAGAGATCTGTAAATAAACACAAACATACACACATCAGCGATAAACTATTATTATTATTGTTATTATTATTATTATTATTATTATTATTATTATTATTATTATTATTATTATTATTATTATAAGAGGCGAAGCAGGTAGGGAGTGAGGAATGTGGCCACTATAAGCTGCCAGTTCAACAGACCGTAAACACCTGAGTCCTCGTGAAAGAGGAAGTGGAAGTGAAAGCGATGAGAGAAAAGGAAAAGTGGACAAATTAATTTAGAAGATAACAAAATATAGGGACAGAGGGCTTGGGCAATACATAATTATATTAAAGGACACACTGTAACAAACAAATAACTTATGTGAAAACAACCACAAAAACAACTGATAAAGCCGAAGAAAGCATATGAGCTTCATTAACGTAATAATTTACAGTACCAACTACTATAAAGCATAACAAGTAATTTAATGATATGTATAAATAAAAACATAAACCGTTATACTAAAGATCACAGGAAAAACACCTAAAATATAACATGATATTTACCTACAAACGGTTGCCTACTCAATGATTTGCCTTACACTTGAAAGAATGAACGTCCCTGGCAATACAAGCATCTTTGCTCAACTAGTTCGAACGATCAATCACATGTTGCAAAAAGCAACGCTGAAACTCACTGCAGATGCGAGGTGAGACGCGTATTCCTGGTTGGCATATAAGGCGCTAGAAGCGAGGAATGCAACAGATGGAAGGGGTTTCATCGTATCGTAAAGATCATGTATACACTACTGACACCGAAACGATGACCCAAGTCGCCCTAGAACGATCCTTCACGGAGGAAACTAGCGGTACGCACAACTCTATCAAAGAGGTGCAAATAACAAGCAGCAGTCGAAGACCCCACCGGTGCACAATACTCAAGTACAGGAAAAATAAAGCAAAGGAAGCAACTGGCAGAGACGGACACATCACGAAACAGGGTGTAAGCCTCTCTGAGTATACCAAGCGTGCGCGAAGCTGAGCTAAATAGCGACACCATCTTATGTCCAAATGAAAATTTTGCCTTCGAACAAAACTTCCAAGAGAGTGAACACATCACTCCTGGGCAGCGATGAATCCTTGTAAAAGCAGATCACCAGTAAATGGAACGACAGTGCGGGATCTAGAAACAAGAAAGCAGCTGGACTTTGACAAATTCACTTTCATGTTTCACTTCTCACACCACCTAGAAATACGTCTCAGATTATCGTTGATTGATTCTCGAGCCTAATGGCGCGTCTGAGGGGACTGGATAGTTGCAATCAATGTCATATCATCAACGTAACCGTACAAAGAGTTGCGCATTGTGCGAAATAAATTTGTAGTGTAAATGTTGAACAACATAGGACCCAAGACGCTACCTTGGGGAACGGCTGAGTGTACCTGGTGCCAGTTGTTGAAGCAGCCATCGAGACCGACACGATGTGTATGTCACCTCAATACTGTATGGCAATGGACAGCACCGACCCACCAATCCAGATGTTCTTCAACTTCCACAGCAGTTGACACGATCAATTCTGCTAACAAATTTAGCTGCACAACCCACCCCTCGTGACCAGAAGCAGGAGAAGACTGGAGCTCGTGAGAGGTGATCAGAAGAACATCCGTTGTCCTCGAGATCTTTAGGATAGCCAAACTGATTGTCTGGCAGCAAGCGGGAGCCCTCCATAAAGCGCGAAAGACGAGCCGACACCAGATGCTCGAAGATTCAAGATCGGAGTTATTGCGATCGGTAGGAAGTTCGTAGCGTCGGGATATGGAAACCCCTTGGAAAATGGTGTATTGTTCGCAACCCTCTATAGCACACAGGGAAACGCCCACCTCGGATGAGGCACTTGAAAACAGCGTTCAATTTTGGAGCCAAAACAGCAAATGTTTCCTTATGGAACATAAGAAACATACCAAGAGGGTCAGTTCCGCCTTTTAAGTTAAGATCTTTCAACAGGAAAAAACTTTCTTAGGGCGGAAAGCAATGCCTTTCAGGATTGCGTCACTGTGCGTCATCACCTAAAGGCACAGAATCCCGGTTAAGCTTGGAGTCTAAGTAAGCAAACAGGACCTAAGCCTTATTCTTAAGATCGATAAGAAATCTGCCACCACAACAG